>NW_021429737.1:0-1284 GCF_001605985.2 Dendrobium catenatum
ATGTTCCCAGCATAAAATATTAAATCACTCCTAAAAAAATGGAAGAAAATATGCAATTAATAAAATACATAGTAATTACGCATAAAATATGCATAAAATAGCAGTCTATAAGCAGTAATTATGTATACAATATGCAGTAATTACGCATACAATACACAAAAATTATGCATATAATACACAGTAATTATGCAAGCATAAAATATGTTGTAAATTCATAGTCTATAAATACAAAATAAGCTTAAAACACGCATAAGTGAATAAACATTTAGAAAAAACACTAAAAAATGCAATTAATAACATAGTGAGAATGTTTACTTATTAGTGAACTTCTTAAAGCTTTCATTAATAAAATATTTCTTCTCAGAACTCAATATCTCTATGTGGTTCCAAATTGTAGTCTGATCGTGTGAACCTGAAATGTCAGTACATAAGGCAGTCGTAGAGAAATAAGAATGTTTGCTATCATCAATATCATAAGCCATAGATCTGCAACACTTCTTAAAGCTTTCATTAATAAAATATTTCTTCTCAGAACTCAATATCTCTATGCCAATATAATTCACTATTTGACTTGCAGGATGATTTAATATAACATGAATAACGTTGATTTGTTATTTTTGGAATGAAACTTTTTTGAGATGATTCTTTTTGGGATGGTTCTTTTTAAGATGGAACTTTTTGGGATGGTTCTTTTTTGGATGGTTCTTTTTTGGATGAATTAAAAATATCTAATTTATGCTTCTTATACACCCGTTAAATTTTTATAATACTAACTTCCTCTTCTGAAGCTTTGGTCTTCTTTCGGACATTGGACTGCTCTAGGGTATTGGACTGCTCTGGGACATTAGACTGCTCTATGATATTGACTTCTCTAGGGCATTAGATTGCTCTGGGACATTGGACTTTCGTTTGGGGTTTTGGTCTAATCTGGGGCTTAGGTCTTTGTATGTTTTGAAGATATCACTATATTTTGCATTGGGTAATTATATGATGAGGAGGGAACAGGTTGTTGACCAGGATAGAGAGTGCCTTGAATAATATAATTATGGAGCTTGTAATTAATTAAATTCACTCTTTAAATTATTTACTCAAACTTCCTGCTCAGCCTACCTTCAAATTCATAAAAGAGGTTTGTGCAGGTATCTTGGACTATTTTAATTATTTTCTCTTGGAGAACATTGACTAATAAAGTTGAAAATGGAAAGTGTGGTTACTTAGGAGATTGGGGTTGGGATTGTTGGGCAGATTGGGGTTGGGGTTGCTGGGGAGATTGGGGGTGAGAGG
>NW_021429738.1:0-405 GCF_001605985.2 Dendrobium catenatum
AATTAGGAATTACTTAAAATAATAATAATATTAAACAAAATAAATATAATTTTTAAATAAATAATGAAAATAATAATACAAATTATTTTTTTAAATGAATAAAAGAAAAGAGAAAAAAAAAACTTCATTCTCTCGATCGAGACATCTAAATTTAATGAAATTTTAAACATAGATTAGTATCATGAAGAGAAAACATGGGGTGATATTTGAAAGATCTAAAAAGCACTTATAAAAAAATTATATAGATCTAAGTATAGTGACCTAGATCTAAAATTTTGAGGAATCTCACCGTTGGATCTTCAAGTTCTTTATATGGTTGAGCTTGTAGATTGTCATCGTATATTTCTCTAGTTGAAATCACGATCAAACAAGCTCTGGATCAACCGGATTGAGGCCTTGGATGGA
>NW_021429739.1:0-304 GCF_001605985.2 Dendrobium catenatum
AGAGTGGCATGGTCGGTAAATAGGAGGAAGACCAAGGATAAATTGGGAGTAGTTTGAATGGACGGCCGTTTTTGAATCCCTTGATCGCAGATCGTTTATTGGGCATTTGAATGTCTTAACGATACCAGAATTTGACGATATTGGGCTCGTTGGATTTGTCTCGTCAAGTCACTCGATTCGACTATAAGCATGTCTCGTTTGGAAACTGTTTGATATTCCAAATTATAGATTGAACTTTCCAAATACACTTCGGGTCTTTAATTTGGGCCTATTTGAGCTCAGATTTGATTGAATTTGGTGTCGT
>NW_021429740.1:0-3619 GCF_001605985.2 Dendrobium catenatum
TGCATGGTGGGACAGAAGAGAAAAAGAAACCTAACATTCACCTGAACAAATCATAACGATGAATGAAGAAGACCAAATACTCACTTGGCTAAACTAGGATAGTGAGAGAGAGCCAGGAAAAGAAGCTCAACCATCTGCATATTCATACTGAAGCAGCAAAATAGGAGAAAGAAGGAATTCTATGCTCATATGAGCAAAATTGAAGTAGTGACATAAAGAATTAAAGTAGGCTCAACAAATCACCTAGAGCTAAAAGGTGATGCAAGGAGAAAGAAATTCAACCATCATTTGAAAATTATAACAAATAGTAAAGAGTAACAATCATAAGTAAGGAAGAATAATCAAAGATAAGGAAATCATCTATCTGCCTGACCACATCGCAACAGTAGAATAGAAAAAGGAAAAAGGGTCTCACATCCACCTGACCAGATCGAAACAGTGAACGGAGAAAACTCAAGGCTCGTTTGACCATATTCGAAACAACGAGCAAGAGCAAGAAAAGAATCAACACTCTACTTGACCAAATCGAAACAACAGAGTAGAAGGAAAAAGAGAAACACCCCACATTCACCTGACCAGATCGAAACAGTGAATGGGGAAAACTCAGTGCTCACCTGACCAGATCGAAACAGTGAACAAGAGTGAAGCAGGAAACGACTGTCTGTCTGATCAGATCGAAACAGCAGAACAGAAGGAAAAAAAGAAACGTCCCACATTCACCTGACCAGATCGAAATAGTGAATGGGGAAAACTCGGTGCTCACCTGACTAGATCGAAACAGTGAACAAGAGTGAAGCAGGAAACGACTGTCTGCCTGACCAGATCGAAACAGCAGAACAGAAGGAAAAAAAGAAACGTCTCACATTCACCTGACCACATCGAAACAGTGAATGGGGAAAACTCGGTGCTCACCTGACCAGATCGAAACAGTGAACAAGAGTAAGACAAGAAACGACTGTCTGCCTGACCAGATCGAAACAGCAGAACAGAAGGAAAAAGAGAGACACCTCACATTCACCTGACCAGATCGAAACAGTGAATGGGGAAAAACTCAATGCTCACCTGACCAGATCGAATTAGTGAACAAGAGTAGAGTAAGGAAACGACTATCTGCCTCACCAGATCGAAACAGCAGAACAGAAGGAAAAAGTGATCCAACATCCACCTAACCATATTCGCAACGGCAGATGAGGATGACCCAATGTTTACCTGACCAGATCGAAACGACAAATTAAAGGGTCGAAGAAAAGTCTAATTTCCACCTGACCATATTCGCAACAGTGGGACAAAAGAGGAAAGAGTAGTAAGGAATGCCTCCCAGGGACTCTGTCGGGCTCTCTCAACCAGAAAGGGGAGTTCACATTCGCCTGACCAGATCGCAACAACAAATGAGAATGGCTCAAAATACACCTGACCAGATCGTAACAGTGAATAATGAGCCCTCCCGAAAGTCTAATGTCCACCTGACCAAAATCGCAACGGTGGGACAAAAGAGGAAAGTACACTCAACAATCACCCGACGCATATGTCGTGGTGATAAGAAGAGGACAAGGTAGTGAGGAATGCCTTCCAGGGACTCTGTCGGGCTCTCTCAACCAGAAAGGGGAGTTCACATTCGCCTGACCAGATCGCAACAGCGAATGAGAATGGCTCAAAATACACCTGACCAGATCGCAACAGTGAATAATGAGCCCTCCCGAAAGTCTAATGTCCACCTGACCAAAATTGCAACGGTGGGATAAAAGAGGAAAGTACACTTAACAATCACCCGACGCATATGCCGTGGTGATAAGAAGAGGACAAGGTAGTGAGGAATGCCTCCCAGGGACTCTGTCAGGCTCTCTCAACCAGAAAAAGGGAGTTCAACATTCGCCTGACCAGATCGAAACAGCGAATGAGAATGGCTCAAAATCCACCTGACCAGATCGAAATAGTGAATAATGAGCCTTCCCAAAAGTCTAATGTCCACGTGACCAAAATCGCAATGGTGGGACAAAAGACAAAGTCTAACATTCACCTGACCAAATCGAAATAGTGAATGAGGACAACCCAATGTTCGCTTGACCAGATCGAAACAGCGAGACAAATGGGGAAAGAGAAAGGGGGTTCAACATTCGCCTGACCATATTCACAACGGCAAATGAGAACAGCTCAATATCCACCTGACCATATTCGCAACAGCGAATAAAGAGCTTCCCAAAGCGGTCTAATGCCTGCCTGACCACATTCGCAATAGCAGGGCAAAAGAGAGAAAAAGGATCCAACATCCACCTGACCATATTCGAAACGGTGAATGAAGATTACTCAATGTTTGCCTGACCATATTCGAAACGGTGGAACAAAGAGCGAAAAAGGAGTGAAGTGACGAAAGGGGATCTCTTGAACAAAGAAATCCACCAGAAATATCAAATAAGAAATCTCTCCTACGGGTCTGTCCGTGGAGAAAGAACGACATAGAATGAAGATGAATACTCTTATGCAAATCAAGGTAAAGATAGTAAGGCACCAATGTGAGAAATAACACAACAGAACGATCACATGTAGAAAAATCCAAAGGGAATTAACCCAACCGAGCAATGGAATCAGAACTTGAATGGAAGAGTGACTTCCAAAACAAGTGAAGCACCAACAACTTGAATGAGATAGTGGCTCCCAAACAAGTGAACAAAACCAACAGCTTGAATGGGAGAGTGGCTCCCAAATAAGTGAACAAAACAACGACCTGAATGGGAGAGTGGCTCCCAAGCAGGTGAACAAAACCAGCAACTTGAATGGGAGAGTGGCTCCCAAACAAGTGAACAAAACAACGACCTGAATGGGAGATTGACTCCCAAGCAGGTGAACAAAATCAATGACTTGAATGGGAAAGTGACTCCCAAACAAGTGAGCAGAACCAATGGCTTGAGTGGGAGAGTGGCTCCCAAACAAGAGCTGGCGGCAAAAAGATATCAAGAGAATAAAATGCACATCAAATGGTTGTTTGTAAGCAAAATAATCACAACTCAAAACAACCAATATCCAAAAGAGAATGAGAGCGCAATCAAGAGAAGAATCACATCAGTCCATAAGAATGATTTATAATCAAATGTTGGGGTCCAAAAATTTTCATATATAAATTTTCAAGAGGACAAGATAAGTGTTTAAACATACTCGATAGTGGATCCACTAAAAAAAGTTAAACACTCACTAATTAATTTGAGATAAGTTTGATTTAAATAATTTTTCAAAGAGGGGAAATTTTATCAAAGAGTAAGAGTATTATTTTTCAAAATGAAAGATTTACCTCTTGATTATTTTGGTCCAATCAAAATGACATAAGGGACCAAATTTAAAATTTTAGTAAGAAATTGGTTGACTCCATCTAAACCCCAAAAAAAAAAAAGTTAGGGATTTAAATTTTGCTAACCCAGTTTAAGCTCCCTATAAGCTAAACTGGGCTCTCTCCCTTATATGTATTTTTTTTGAATTGAAATCTAATTCAAAAAGATCTAAATCAGAAGGAGAAATTGAATTTTCTCAATCTTCTTGCATGAAAATACCTTCATATCTAATAGAATATTATTGCATAATAATGAATCTGAAATCATCATTTTCAAACTCAAGTATCAAGAACATCAAA
>NW_021429741.1:0-259 GCF_001605985.2 Dendrobium catenatum
AAAAAAAATCAGAATTTATGTCCACATCAATTTTCACGGTTGCAAAACAGTTTTTTCCAATGAGCAGAATTGGTAATACATTTGAACTACACATTGAGCATGAATCAACAAATGGTGTTTACTTCAAATGCATTATCTCATGTAGCAACTTCTAATAGACTAGAGGACAGTACGATTTTGAAGGAACAATAGATAGCTCATCTGAAAGTAGTGAAAAAAAAAATTTCTGAAAGAAGTAGTGTAAGAACAAAATAATAAT
>NW_021429742.1:0-293 GCF_001605985.2 Dendrobium catenatum
GGTACGAACTATGTTCATACACACTCATCATCCCGTAAGATCTATGTTCGAAAACTATCCTAATGTATTTTGGTTATTACATAGGTCAGTTCCCAAAATTCTACAGGCTGTAACCAACTTATGTAAGTCGGTTCAATTCGTCCTGGGACGAAAAGGTTTCGTCCTGGGATGATTTTATACAGAGAGTTTCATCCAGGGACGAAAATTTATTTCGTCCTGTACGATCTCATACAGAGAGTTTCGTCCAGGGACAAATATTTATCTCATCCTGTACGATCTCATACAGAGAGTTT
>NW_021429743.1:0-281 GCF_001605985.2 Dendrobium catenatum
AATCAACGCTGATTACTACTAGGTAACCCAAGCCTACAAGGCTAATAGCTTAGCCCCAAGGAAGGTGAATAAACTTCACGACCTCAGTGTGAAACAAAGGTAGTAATCATTTAACCTTTAAAATATATTTAAATTAATACTTAATATATTAATATTCAAAGTCTAATCTAAATCTCCCCTTAAGTCTTAACAAATTTAAAATACTAGATAACTCTAACTAAATACCCAGCTTAGGATCTACCCCAGCCACATGACCTTTAGCACACACTTTAGATGGTTTG
>NW_021429744.1:0-263 GCF_001605985.2 Dendrobium catenatum
GCTTTTCCACATCCCAACCATTGTTAGAAAAGAAAAATTTCACTTTAACCAAACTCAAAGTATTAGAGGTAAGGAGATCATCTATAGAAAATCCATTAATCCACCGATCTTTCCAAAAGAAAATGTTGTCCTCCCCTAGGCCCCAAACAAGCCTAGGCTCAATTATCCACTTAACCTTAAGCATACGATGCCAAACTTGAGAATTACCATTAGAATAAAAACACAAGGAGGGATGAGAATCCCCACAGTACTTGGATGTCATA
>NW_021429745.1:0-314 GCF_001605985.2 Dendrobium catenatum
AGCCATAACATAGGAAACATAGCAATATTCAGGCTAAATTCTTAACCATCATCATCATCATCGCCATAAGGTTTTTACTCGAAGAAGAAATAATCATAACACACTACAAGTTATATTTGTGGCACAGATCTTTGAAACTGTCACATAATTATGCCTCCTTAATTTCATATCAAGGTGAAAATGAGGCAACTGATAGGATTTCCATATGAAAAAGCAAAAATATGAAACCCCATCAATGCAATTTCATTTTTCCTTTTCATGGCAAGAGATTGTGAGGTGCATCAACATATCTCAAAATTAGAATCGAGACAGAA
>NW_021429746.1:0-916 GCF_001605985.2 Dendrobium catenatum
TGACTCTTGAAGATAAACCATATAATCATTCAAAATAATAGATCTTTTAACTCTAGTAGATCTTCTTAATGCTACTTATTGTGGTTCATTAATTATAGGTTCATTAGTGACAACTTCATTTTGGGATGTATTATCATTCATTTGCTCATCATATATATTGTCAAACTTTTTAATAACTATAGGATTAGTAATTTTATTAGAAGTGATGGGCAATGGAATTTTTACCCTAACCTTTTTAAGCTCTATATTATGAGGTTCTATACTCCCATTAATTTCACCATTCACAATGAACCTAGCATTTTAAATTTTAATAATTTTTGTAGTATTATTAGGACAATAAAATTTATACCCTTTAGATTTTTCTGGATAACCAATGAAAAAAGCACTGGTTGTTCTTGAATCAAGTTTTCTTTCATGTGGATTATAAATTTTTATTTTTGCTTGACAACCCCAAACATGCAGGTGTCTTAAACTAGGGTTTCTTCCTATCCACAGATCAAAAGGTGTATTTGAAACTGCCTTATTAGGAACCCTATTTAACAAATACATAACGATTTTTAAAGTATGCATCCACAAAGATAAGGGTAAAGAAGAATAACTTAACATACATCTAACCATATCCATTAAAGTATGATTGCATATTTCTATAACATTATTTTGTTGTGGTGTGCCAGGCATTGTGTATTGAGCACAAATGATATGTCTTTCAAGGAATTTAGCAAATGAACCAGGGCATTATCCAGATTCATCAGACCTTCCATAAAATTCACTACCTCTATTAGATCTTATAATTTTCCCTTTTCTATCTAATTATCTTTCAACCTCATTAATAAACATCTTAAGGATGTCCACTGATTGAGATTTTCCATGCAGCAAATAGATATAATCATAACGTGAAAAATCATCAATAAAAGTG
>NW_021429747.1:0-258 GCF_001605985.2 Dendrobium catenatum
TGATATATCTATCATAATGATGTGTTTGACTTTAAAATTAATATTCTTGAAATTAAACTTTTCATAAAGAAATTTAATTCCAAATTATTTTATATATTTCCAAGGAAAAGCAAAGCTTTTTTCAAACAAATAATATTATAATCAATCCTATAATTAATAAATCTATCACTATATATCAAATCTCATGTGCCATCAATCCTATAAGTGGTCAAGCTTATTAGTCATTAATCATATTTATCCTCTAGATGACATATATTA
>NW_021429748.1:0-700 GCF_001605985.2 Dendrobium catenatum
GGGGATATTTTTATTTTTTTAATATAAAATTAATTTTTTTTATCATTTCTCTCTTTGAAAAGTCTTGATGTAGAACATGGAATAAGTATGACATCCTCATCTTCTGACAAATTCGTGATAGTATTGAAATAATGTTTGAATTTGGACAGCTTAATATTATATTTATATTACATTATGAGATGTCGAAATCAAATAGATCAATTTTTGTTTTTTTTAGAACATCTGCATCAAGTTTGGAGAACTAATTAACTACTAGACTTTATTTAGGGCAGTTCAAGCTTTTTTGTTAAAATATTTTTTTCAGTCACAATTTCTTAAATATTTTTTTCAAAAACAAAAAATTAAAGATAAAAGTATAAAATAGCGGTGAAAATTTTTTCTTTCAAACACATTATTTTTCACTAATTATTTTTCTTATCACAAGAAGATGTTTTAAATAAATTATAGTAGTCGAATAAAATTATAATTATTGTTTGAAAAGAAAAACAAGGAGAAAAAGCTTTTCAAAGAGATCCTAAGTCTGACAAGCCTTATACATGCTTCTTTAATTTGAACTTAAAATTTTTTAAATTTATTTTGAGATAGAGGAAAGAATAAAAGCTGATTGGTTATTAGTTCATTTCTTTAAACTCAAAGCAAAATCAAGTGGAAAAGGATTCTGCCGTGTGGAAAAGGATTTGTAAAATTAAAGAGGTAGCCG
>NW_021429749.1:0-274 GCF_001605985.2 Dendrobium catenatum
TTATTTGCATATCTAATACCTAAAATATTAATATTACATGCCTTATCACCCATAGAACAAATTTAGGTGCATGAAATATAATATTAAAGTTTATATGATGTGGAACGATCATGCGAAAATTGGTTTGAAGCAAGAGCTTGCACGCTTAAGTTTAGGGGCAACAATAATTATACTCATTATAGTGATTTAAACGACAAAATAAACAATAAGGTGATAAAACAGCTTAGGTCTAAACATATGCGAGAGGTTGAGATCATTAAATAGTCAACTAAGT
>NW_021429750.1:0-246 GCF_001605985.2 Dendrobium catenatum
TTAATCAAGCAAGGATTTAGGATTGAGCAAGTGACTGTTAGTAGAGCGACTGACGAAGAGATAGCTGGATCACATGAACTGTTGTGACTGCTAGTGAGGTTCGCATAGGCTTGGAAGGCCACAAACAGGAGTTTACGTTTATTGTTGGAGATGCTCATGATGAAGTTGTTTTTTAGAATTGGGAATTTATTAGCTTTTAATATTTCTCTAAATTTATGTCTTGTTTTAATAGTTTAAGCTTTTTTG
>NW_021429751.1:0-251 GCF_001605985.2 Dendrobium catenatum
GGCAGCCAGGCGGTGGTGCTAGAGCTCTTGAAGCTTTAGAGCTCACCCTAATCTCCAGCCAAGGTCCTCTTCATGTAGAGAGTAGGGTTCTATTTATAGATTTTCATGAATGACACACCCCGTAAATCTAAAAAAGATCTGGGGCAGGTTCAGAGTGCTCCATCGGATGGCTCGTATTGATTCCTCCGATGGTAGAGTGTTTTTCAACTGTTTAAGTGCTTTAATAGTGTCGAAATTCATAGATCTTGGGC
>NW_021429752.1:0-285 GCF_001605985.2 Dendrobium catenatum
TTAGGTAAGAGACCACTAGATTCTCTGAAGAAATGCCGCAAAACCAATTATCAAAGTGTTGCAGGAAAAAAAACTGAATTCGCTGCAAATATGAAAGTAACTATGTTGCATCGATACGGATTCAGCAACACGGATACAACATGATAATTTATAAATACATAATACGGGTACGGCGCGGATACGACATTATAATTTACAAATCATACATAATAATAAAGAAAGCAATCAAAGCATATGATTTGAAATTAGAAAAAAAAATGAAAGTAACATCATTTGTAGCCTTGT
>NW_021429753.1:0-296 GCF_001605985.2 Dendrobium catenatum
TTTTCCTATTTCTCCCCCTTTTGACATATCAAAAAGAAAATATGCAAAAAAGAAAGAAAAAAATCTCTCCTACATTTTTTTTAATTTTGATTCAAGGCAGGAATATGATATAGCATTCCACGTGATTGATTTTAAAAGCATGTAAGTTAATGAGTTGAACAACATCAAAAATTCAAAGAATTAGAAAAGTATCCGATCATGTTTATCCTAAGCTTGAAGTATCTTTGTAGGGTAGAGTTGTCTTTTGAAATCAATGACTTAACTCAAAACTTTAATCATATATTAGTATAAAGGAT
>NW_021429754.1:0-256 GCF_001605985.2 Dendrobium catenatum
CAAAACCAACCACTTCAAACCAAATCCGTACAAAAACCAGAACAGAATCAGACAGACATCAAAAGCGTGCAGATCAAAATGAAACAGATCAAATCAGAACAGATCTAAACGGAACAGATCAGACAGAACTGTATGGAAACAGAAGTCATATCAAATCAGATATTAGATATTATTATAATTAATAGCTAAATTCCCTGACACTGACAGAATCTCTACGGGTTCTAGCCCCTTATGCCTCCCTTTGTGCTCACGGCAC
>NW_021429755.1:0-280 GCF_001605985.2 Dendrobium catenatum
TAAACGATTCAAACGACATTATTTGTCATCATCAAAATCTCAAACTCAGGGTCATGGGTTGCAACAATGTGTGCATGGTTGCTCAGTTTTTCATACACTTTATAGCTAGACTCAAGAAAAGAAAATTAATTGAAAAAAGAAAATTATAGGGTTATAGACTCCAAATCTTACTCTACTCAGTCTTTAGTCTTTTTATTGTCTTGAGTAATTTGTGATCTCTCTCAAATGTTAGTACTCACAGATAAGAGTAGAAATAAAAATATTTAATAAGTAATAATTC
>NW_021429756.1:0-205 GCF_001605985.2 Dendrobium catenatum
CAGCTTTTTTATTTCTTCTTAAAATAAAATTTTCCAGTTTTAAGAAGCAGTAAGAAAGCCATCCTAAAAGAAGCCAAAGGCTTTGTTTGGGAAATCTTTCGTATTGCTTTTTAAAACGGCTTTCTACTGCAAATATTTCAAATTTAAGATATTTATGTACTAGAAAACAGTTTTAGAAAGCAAGAAAAAAGCTATCACAACCGAA
>NW_021429757.1:0-238 GCF_001605985.2 Dendrobium catenatum
GAAAATGGTTTCATTTATTACATTAGTTAAACAACTAGTCTTACATTTTTCAATCAGACGAGCTCTCTCCACCGGCTCAGAGAAATCAAAAATTAATAAAAAATGACACCAGAGGTTGTCTCAGACTAGTTTAAATTTTGCGCATTGGTTGGCCTTTGGTGGTTGCCGGTTCACTAGAGCTTTATTTAAAATTTACAGTTGGTCATTATAGTTTTCTGGGCAATGATGTGGCTCGAGC
>NW_021429758.1:0-311 GCF_001605985.2 Dendrobium catenatum
TACCGAGTTTTTCCTAGAAAAAACTCGGTATTTTTTTGTATAACTCGGAATAGCTCGGTATAGCTCGGTATAACTCGGTATTGGTTTTCATAGAGCGGTATTACTCGTTATTACCAAATAATACCTAGCGATACCGAGCAAATACAGAGTTTTTTGACGAGATTTTAGTGCCGACCGGACGTTCCTCTACATTCCGGTGGGAGGACCTCATAATTGTTCCCAAATGACGCTATGGATCCATCTTGGAAGCTAAGAATCATCAACGGCTTTGCCATAATGTTGTTCAAATGAATCCCCTGGACCCTCATCTC
>NW_021429759.1:0-826 GCF_001605985.2 Dendrobium catenatum
TTTTTAAAACCGTGTATATAGGAAAATGATTAAAAAAATTTTGTAGAGAAACAAACTAAAACTTAAAAATAACTACCCTCAAAATAACCTAGAAATGTCACCTCATATGCAAATCACGAAAATAAAGAATGGCGCTCAAAAGAAAAAAAAAACAAACCAATGGTTTGCTACAGATTTAATGATCCAGCTCAAGTCGGGGCTCCTCTGGCAAATATCAACAAACGGGACACAAAAACACCTTACACTCACAATATTTGGAGAAGAAAGATACAAGTTGAAGGGAAACTATAGAGAGCAGATATAGATAGAAGACCGAGAAAAAGAAATAGTTGTAGGAAGAAGATAGATCTCAAGCTAGGAAGAAAACTCTCAGGTTTCGATTCGTTTTCACCAAAAATCACCACCATCCAGCAGCAAATCAACCAAATAGCCCACATAAATGTGCCACCGAACTAGCCAATATAAGCCAATCAATACAACCACTTTTTGTGAAGATAAAATACTATTCTAGGAATCAGTAAGAAGGGAAATGAACGGCCAACGGCATGGAAATCGAGGCCTGCTTTGAAAACTAATAGCCAACCAACATGGGAATCCAAATTCTGCATGGGAAACCAATAGCAGGGAATCCAAAATCAACTTGGAAAACCAACAACCAACCAACATGAGAAGAGATGGGCCAAGCCCAATAAGGAAAAATAGCTTAAAGATTAAATACCCATTTAGCCACCAAGGAGCAAGAAAACAAATTCAACATAAGTGGAAAGCCAATGGAGAGAAATTACCTAAGAGCACCAAACCCAAGCATGATCATGAATTGATTTCT
>NW_021429760.1:0-242 GCF_001605985.2 Dendrobium catenatum
GAATTCGTGGCCACTCGAATCCCTAGAAATTTTCCCCAGCCATCCACCCGCTCCTCCAACTCCCGCTTCTTCCCCAGCGAATAATCCTATCGGCATCACTTGTGTGATAGTGGTATCACTAAGTTTGCTTATGATCCTCTTCCGTTAACTGCCGCGTTCAAGAGTTGATTAAAGGATCTCAAGGTGAAAGATCTATATTTTAAATGTGAGGCTTTTGTTTATCATGGCTATTTGCATTATTT
>NW_021429761.1:0-364 GCF_001605985.2 Dendrobium catenatum
TAGAAGGAGCAACGAACTCTCGATTGGCCTCGAAGTCGTTCTTCTCTAAGGCTTCCAATTCAACGATCTTTCTAGCCTTAATATTCCTTTTCCTGGCTCTTCGAAGGTAATTCTTCATTTTCTTCCTACCGACGATAGGGGTGCTAGAACTTGACCCGATCTCAGACAGAGATGGTAGCTCTTTTGTCGTTATTGACTTCTAGTTTTGATCTTCCTGAGTAAAGAGTACAGTGGGTACAGGGGCGACAATAACCTCCATCTTGGAGATGGGGGAGTCAACTCCTGACCCTAAAGTAACTTCTACTAAGGGGAAGTCCTTTTGAGTGGCAGCAGACATATCTAAGATTATTTCTCCATTAACTGA
>NW_021429762.1:0-409 GCF_001605985.2 Dendrobium catenatum
AATAAGAAGCAACTATTCTCAAGCAGTTATATATGTGCAAAATGGAAGTAAAACACACTAGCCATGCTCTTTTTATTTGGGGGCTTTAGCAGCTGAAGAAACTGTGCAAGCATTTATAACAATTGAAATTTATTATTAACTTAGCCCCCCTTTTTACTGCCCTGCATGAGCGTGGCCACCTGCAAAAAATTATGTGAACGTCCAGATCGTACCTAACATAAGGGTAATCTAGTCGCCAAACACATCAATCCATCCACAGAGTGCAGAAAAGTAAGCAGACACAACAAAGCAATTTCATCCACAACATGCATAAAAACCACGAAAAATCCCGCACACAGTAGTAAAGTAAACACCGGCCTAACCTAAATCTATAGTTGGTTGTCCTAGCACATCATCTAAAGTGTGTGTA
>NW_021429763.1:0-259 GCF_001605985.2 Dendrobium catenatum
TATAGACCGATTAGCCTTTGCAACTCGGTTTACAAAAGTTTTGCTATGATTCTTCTCATAGAATTTTGTTGGTGATTCCAAAGATTATCTCAGTTGAGCAGGCGTCGTTTCTTAAGGGTAGATCTCTCTCGGATCATATTCTTGTAGCTCAAGAGATGTTCCATAAGTTTAAACACTCCAAATCCAATAAAGGGTTGGTAGCTTTCAAAGTTGACATGGAATAGGCATATGACTCTATGGGTTGGAAAACTCTTAATAA
>NW_021429764.1:0-233 GCF_001605985.2 Dendrobium catenatum
TTTCCTCTACTAACCTCCTAGAGAAGAAAACCCTCATCCACTATTGATTTTGACCCCATGAGCTCATGATTTTTTAGAACTCAATTTTGATGAATAACAAATATATAACTAAAAGTTCTTAATAATTAGATTGAGTGATTTCAGGAATGAGAGAATTAGAGGATTTGGAAGATAACGCTCTTGATGCAAAATACACTGTTAGGAAGTTCTTGTAGAAATCAAGAACCCTTGGC
>NW_021429765.1:0-374 GCF_001605985.2 Dendrobium catenatum
CACCCTCCACCCTCCACCCTCCCCCCTCTTTTCCTCAGGGAGGAGACACGGAACGCTTTTGCTCGGTCCTGCCTCCATGAAAATCGACAGAATCACTGAAAGTGAGCGACGAAAACGAGACTCTTTCGAGATATGTACATCGAGCACATCATCCTGTTAGGTTTTCTGGGCTTCCTATTGATCCCATCATTCGCCGGCGAAACCCAAACTTGTCTGGCTGTTTACAAGGAAGGCGGCGCCCCGGCAGTCTTCCAGTCGCCAAAGTGCCCCCGGTGGACTCTTCCCGCCGATGCTCCTGGCGGTCCTCCCACGAACTGCCAGATCGCTGTTCGCCAGGGGAGGCGCAGGTCTCAGGAAGACCGAGCCGTCTGTGT
>NW_021429766.1:0-270 GCF_001605985.2 Dendrobium catenatum
CCTGCTTGCAAACTGAGCTCATACACCATCAAAAATCATAGAGGATGACAGAAACATGATTTGACTTTTCATGTACCTTCATTACAAGATCATTAGGGAAGTGAAATTTCTTCTTCAAAATAATCAAGGGGTCGATGGTAATAATGGAGGCAGCAACATCAGCTTTAGCCACTTTCTGAGCTTTTTATACCCTTAGATTGGCCAATAAACCAATCTCCTTTGACTAAGAGAATTTTGGTTGAAGTGTGGTCACCTATTTCAATTTATACA
>NW_021429767.1:0-278 GCF_001605985.2 Dendrobium catenatum
GTCTAACAACCTATTTACTAGACTCAACATTGATTGCTGATTTATCGCCGATAAACTATCGATATTTATTGGCGGCTATATTAAAATTCTGGCTGTTAAAATAAGCTTATGATATCAAAGTTTCCGGTGGCCAAACAACTGGTTAGATAATATTATTCTTTGAATAATAATATTATATGAAATTTTATCCTTAAAATTATAAACTATACAATCTTTTTTATATATGTTTTTATTATAAGTGTTTCCATGTTATTATAAGCTATTCAAATTAGTTGTTT
>NW_021429768.1:0-406 GCF_001605985.2 Dendrobium catenatum
TGATCTTGATGAGCCCAGAGGAGAAGGCTGTATTACATAAACTAATAAAACAATTCCTCTTAAGGAAAATGAGAAGGTGACTGTAAATTCTATGGCTATTTTAACAACAGAAGGAATTGAAATAGTTAAAGAATTCAATGGAAATAAAGATTTTTCCAATGAAAATAAAGATTTATCCAATGATAATCTTCAAGTTGAATTCCTGGAGAAGAATGATTCTCATTCAAACGACATCAATGGGAAGGGTTTCTTGCGAACTCTGGTAAATCTTGAGGGATTACTAGAAAACTCAAGTATTCCCTATCATAAATTAGATTTCAAATTACAGAAGAGCTGAATTCTTGGGAAAGGATAATATTATTTCTCATGGGAGAAAACGAGGAGGTCTTGTTAAAGGTAGGAAAGG
>NW_021429769.1:0-220 GCF_001605985.2 Dendrobium catenatum
TTGTTTCCGTACAGTTCTGTCTGATTTGATCTGTTCCATTCTGATCTGTCCGATTTGATATCTGTCCAATTATGTTCTGATTTCTGTATGGATTTGGGTCTGATGTGTTTGGTTTTGGAGACTCTGAGAATTTTGATTGGAGGTTTGTTGCTTTGCTGAGCTGTTGAGCTCACTCTTCCTTTTTGGTGGTTTTCAGGTTCTGGAAAAGGGAAGGAGGTCT
>NW_021429770.1:0-456 GCF_001605985.2 Dendrobium catenatum
CCTGATAGCCTCCTTGAATTCCCTCCAGGTCCTCACTTGTTCCCATTTATCCATGTACTTGAACCAAGCAAACGCTGCCCCTTCCAAGTGTCACGACCCAACCCGACCGGGACGGATCCCGCTCGCATCGGGTCGTGGTGCCTTAACATTCAGACTGACTGAACTGATTCCAGGATCTGGCTTTGGAATTTGTTTTAGAACTTTCTTCCAAACATATAGATAAAAACAGACGCGCAGAGCTACTATAAACATCAAATGCAGCGGAACAGATCATCTATCTTTTTCTTCCTCAAAAGAATCATGTACAAATACATCTCATGGCTTTTAGACAGAAAGAAAAGAAGAACAGAAAAGCCATGAATGTACAAAAATCAAAAGGGCAAAAATACCTATACGGAATCAGACTCTGAACTTCTATTTCTGGACTTACTTCCCCTTCCCAGAACCTGAAAACCA
>NW_021429771.1:0-213 GCF_001605985.2 Dendrobium catenatum
GAACATAGTAATTACAGCGTATTCGTAGCGGTTTTAGAACCGCTGCAAAGAAAATTGTGGCGGTTAAAACCACCGCGATAGCTCAAAATTTGTGCTGTGATTATCTTATTTTTTGGTAGAGCAAAAATACCTATATTATTTTTCTTGTGATAATTAAAATAATAATAATAATTCATGCCAGAAAAATGGTAATTATCTTTTGATGAATAATGA
>NW_021429772.1:0-245 GCF_001605985.2 Dendrobium catenatum
ATAGTGAGCATACTACCGTCCAATCTTACATCAATAGAAGGATTATTGAATTTACTAACTAAGATTTTTGTAACTTCCTCCACCTTTCTACTACTAGCAAAAAAGTTAACCTTGTAACTTCTAATGCTAACTATGACTAGACGCTTGCAAACACTACCCTTAGGGAATCAAATCTTAGATATCAAATTACCCATTTCAATACCTTAGTAAAAGATATTAGAATCATCAAGCATATCCTTTGCAAC
>NW_021429773.1:0-318 GCF_001605985.2 Dendrobium catenatum
AACAATTGACCAATATGTTGACTTTTTAATTAAAATATTACAGATTTATGGAATTTAATATTTTTAATAAATATTAGGATTTATTATTAGTGAATTCAAGTGAGTTTGTTCAATTTTGATTCTTCTTGAATTAGTTATGAATTTTTAAAGTTTTAACTATTTATTGAATTATTGAAATTGCTTAATTAAAGGCCCTTTTTATGATTTTGCTTTAAATGAGTTCCCAACTTCTTGAAATCAACTCCAAAGGTCAGGAATTACCTAAGGAGAGATTCCCAAGTGTTTGAGAAATTTTTGGAATTTTTAATTATTATTAAT
>NW_021429774.1:0-237 GCF_001605985.2 Dendrobium catenatum
ATAATCTATATGTCAATGGTGCTTCTAATGAGTACGCGGTAGGAGTAGGCATTGTACCTATAAGACTTATAAGAAAATTGTCTGATAGACGGCCAACATTGAATTCACAATTATAACTAATTCTATCAAGTATAAAGTAGGATAATAGTTTGCATCCACAATCAATAAATTTGCCTACATCAAAATAGATTTTGAGGAAGCAAAACCAACTTATTGACCTCCTCGCAAAGAAAGGTA
>NW_021429775.1:0-265 GCF_001605985.2 Dendrobium catenatum
ATACCTGCGCTGCACAGTCTGGACAAACTAAAGAGGAATATGTAAAACAATTGAAGGGAGTGATCTCACATCGCTTCCAAAAAGAAGTGTTGAAGGAATAAGTATCTGAGGCAAAAAATTTGACCCCACAATTCGTCAGGAAGAATAAGAAGTATGTTAGACAGCCCGCTACTTCGGTGTTGGTTGATGGATATCACTGGGTGCCACGCCCTCCGTCCTCTCAAACGTAGGGTATTGTGTTGACTGGGTCCGAGAGAGGCCACCA
>NW_021429776.1:0-409 GCF_001605985.2 Dendrobium catenatum
AATAGTATTTTTTATCAAATATTTTAGGTATTGTGCAGTACTGATTCCACCTTAATTTGGCAATCAGAGTATTTAGGGCAAAAAATCATATGGTCTACAACTCATCAATAGGCACGATCAGTATTATTTTCAACGACATAGAGTTTAATGTTTGAAAATAAAGGGGCAAATGATATGCCTAAAAAAATTTTTAATATTTATATTGCAAACATTTAGAATTAAATTTAGAGCCATCCTATGTCTGATTATAGCAAATTTATAGTCAAATTGAGAGTCTTAACAAGATAAACTAAACAACGAAAGTGATTTGATAGTCCAAATTAATAGAAATCAAGCACTTGAAAGAGTAAAAAACTTTAGGACATTAATTGAAGGGCCAAACGGTTTCCAAAATTTGCATGCTATACGA
>NW_021429777.1:0-210 GCF_001605985.2 Dendrobium catenatum
GTGCAATTCAACAACTGTACCTTATACCTCAATGACTTGGTTTGAACATCATTTAACCCGCAAAGCAAGCATTCTAACTCCTGTAACACTTTAATATCCTTATCAAGCTCATCCTTCAATTGGTTTAACATCTTGATAATATTCCTGCTCCAAAAGAAAAGAGATTTTAACATTCTTTAGCATTTCATCCCAAGCTTTTGCGCCTCATTG
>NW_021429778.1:0-238 GCF_001605985.2 Dendrobium catenatum
GAGCTGGGTAATACGGATGTTATTTTGGGTATTCAGTTGCTGCAAACTTTGGGGGAGATGAAGGTCAACTGGAAGACCTTGATGTTGGAGTATGGTGAAGGGGAGCATCGAGTTACTTTGCATGGGGACCCCAAATTATGCCGATCCAGGGTGGCTTTAAAGACTATTCTCAAGTCTCTCAGGAGTAGGGAGGAAGGATTTCTAGTAGAGTTATGGCGATTGGAGGGTGGTGAGCCAG
>NW_021429779.1:0-359 GCF_001605985.2 Dendrobium catenatum
ATAATGAGAACTTAACAATTTTTAAAAATTAACAAAAAAGAGAAATTTTAAAAGAGTATAATTATTAATAATGAAAAATTCTGGCATAATTTTTTTTATTTATTAAGAGATCATAATGATAGTATATACACTTAATATTAAAAATATTAAACAACAACAATAATTTCTAAAAATTATTTTCATTTTTAATGTTTTTAAATGAAACCTAATAAATACAGAAAAATTTTCCAAAGTCAAAAAATCAAATATTTATCCCAATCGAAAACACTAAACTTATTCCAGATCCAAAATGAATATGTATATTTTCAAATCAATAATAAAAAAAATTAAAAACAATTGAAGCTTCATCTCATTTCTCC
>NW_021429780.1:0-239 GCF_001605985.2 Dendrobium catenatum
GCCGCCCCCTCTTAAATTTCAAAACCAATGGACAAGTAGGGCTCACCCTATGGGCGGGCCAAGCCAAGGGAGGCAGATGGATTCCGCCTCCTGTTAACGTGCTGAACCGGCCCTTGGGCTAGCTGGGCCGGTTCAACCTGAACCGGCCCTTGGGCTAGCTGGGCCGGTTCAACCTGAACCGGCACATCAAACAATACCTTGAAGCGGCATGGAAGCTCACAAATTCTGGTAGGCAAACA
>NW_021429781.1:0-231 GCF_001605985.2 Dendrobium catenatum
ATGCAACCACTACATGCTAGCCACCATGGCTTATTGGAGTTTAGTGTATTTGCTTGTATCTCTTTTAATTCTTCCAACAATTGTTGTCTATATCTCTATGACACTACAGACTTCTATCAATACTTGTAAGTAGATGTATTAAGGACTACTATATATTTCCTGGATGATTGTCATGAAGAATATCATTGACCCTAACTTTGTTGCTTGTGGAGCTAAATGTATACAGTTGTT
>NW_021429782.1:0-303 GCF_001605985.2 Dendrobium catenatum
TAATGGGTTTTAGGAGATGAAATTATTATTGAAAATTAATTAGGGTTTCTAGTTTTGGGAAATGGGAGTATGTATAGTTACATTGTTAGAATGAGAAAAATGAAAGTATTTGGCTTATGTTGAATATGTTGGCTTAGGCTTCGTTTGGGACAGTTATTCTTTTGCTTCTTAAAGCAAATATTCAATACAAAAATTCTAATTTTTCTACTGAAAAACTGCTTTAAGAAGCAGTAAGAAAGCCGTCCCAGACGAAGCCTTAATTTTTTTTCTTCTTATATTATATATATATATATATTCATAAGT
>NW_021429783.1:0-283 GCF_001605985.2 Dendrobium catenatum
TGAGTAGCACATGAGTCCCCTTGAACTGGTGAGTACAAAGAGTTATGCTCATTAAGTATATAAAGTTTCATATAAGGTGAGGAAGCCCACTTAGTGACATCATGCTAATTCAAAAATACCTATTCACACATACAGTGTTATGACATGTATATCAATGAGTGAATAATATATTGATATTTCATATTTAGGCATCAAGTTCATAAAACACCCTAAATACATTTTTTTTTCATTATCAAGAGTTAGCTGAACCATGAATTGAAAGTATTAATACATTATTTATGCG
>NW_021429784.1:0-909 GCF_001605985.2 Dendrobium catenatum
GTTGGTTGAAAGCTTTTAATAACCTATTAAAAGAATTATAAGGGTTAGAAGAGTTAACAAATTTCACAGAGTTATCCGGGTATGGTAACTAAGAGGTCAAGATTTGGCTTTCAAAATTAGAGTCAATCTTATGGGTTTTAAATTTTTAATAAATAATAGACTTAATCTTGAGTTGTTAAATAGGTGGCACACTCAATTTGGAGTTTCCTATGGGAAGTTATGATTTTTTTTAGAAGTTCTGGCCCGTTCTGACCTAAGGTCACCTAAGATGTTGAATTCTTGGTTTTAGCTAAATTATGGAGGTTTGATGTTTTTAGGAAGTGATAGAACTTAATTGAATTCACTATCCACTAAGTTGATTAATCAAGAATTCTCTATAATTAACAGTGAATTTTAGGAATTTTACACATTTGTAGGGAGTATCAAATTACTACAACTAAGGGATCTACTTAAGGGTTTGAACCCAAATAAGCACTAAACTCCTTGGGATCAATTCCAAAGGTCATAAATGACCCAAGGACAGATCAACAAGTGTTTAAAACCCTTTAGGGATTTTTCAGATTTAATTACAGTTGGTTAGACCCTAATTACCTAAGGACCAAGCTAAGACAAGTCTAAAGATCAATTTGAGACGGTTTCAATTCTTATTGGTTAACGGGTCAATTAAGGACAATTAAGGACATTTTTGATGGATTTTAGGAGTTAAGAAAAGTTCATTATCAATTGATTAGGGTAACAGGCCATTTCTAAGAAGGATTTTTGGGGCTCCTACTTAGGGAACCAAATGAATTCCAAATTTGATGAAATTTGGGCCATAGGATCACCTGACCCTAAGGACTAAACCCACAAAATTTGAGCTCAAAGGGAGTACGCTAAGGTTGTCAACCAAACCACCCAAGGTGAGCTCTA
>NW_021429785.1:0-1377 GCF_001605985.2 Dendrobium catenatum
AAATCTAGTTGGGGGGGATTGTGACTTTGAGTGATCAAGTCATTAATAAGAGTACACATTTTTAGATATCTTAGGTCTATTATTTAAAGTGATGGCGAAATAGAGGATGATATTGTTTGTAGAATTCAAGTTGGATGGTCGAAGTGGAGAAATGAATCGGGCTTGCTGTGTGATTGAAAAGTACCCGTCATACATAAGGGAATTTCAATAAGATGATGGTGAAACCTGCAATATTTAATGGCGCAGAATGTTGGTCATTGAAAGAGAAGCATAAAACTAAGTTAAGCGTTGTAGATATGAGGATGCTTAGGTAGATGAGTGGCTTCAATCTTATAGATAGAATGCGAAACGATAATATACGTGAGAAGGTTGTAATAGCTCTAGTGGTATAGAAGATTAGAGAGAGTCATCTTAGATGGTTTGGTCACATAAAACATCGACCTTCTGATGACCTGATTAGGAGAGTAGATATATTAGATTTAGCCCATGTTAAGAAAGGAAGAGGTAGACCTAAAAAGACTTAGTTAGAAAATATTAGAAATGACATTTTTATTAGATTTAAATGAGAATTTGACTCTAAACATGACATAATGGAGAAAAAAAGTATTCATGTAGCTAACCCCACATAGTTCGATAAAGCCTTGATGTTGTTGCTGTTTTTGCTGCAATTTTTGAAGATACTCCTAGCACTCTCAAGTTGACTCTAATCATAACATCACAATTGCAAGAACCAATTGAGCGATTGGGGGACTAGTTGTTGCCTCAATTGCCACTTGCGGATTGGCTAAAGGAAGTGTGGTTTAACGGTCGCTTGTCGCTTGAAGTTTGCCACCCTTTGTGCCTAGATTTCATGACTTGAAAATTTTGCTTGAATTTTTTATGTTGGCTTATCTTACTTTACTGTGTGCTTCAAGTCAATTTTGAAGGAGTTTGTAATTTTATGATAAATGTTATAATGAGTATATTTGGATTATATGAAAAAATATTTATTAGTCATTAGTTAAGTAATAAATATGTATAAGTAATATGTAGTTTATGAGTCTTTAATAGTATTATATTTTCTATAAATTGTCACCATTAGGAGCAATTAGGTATGCAATGAAATGAGTAAATTTCCATTGCTCTGGATATCTTTTTTCTCATTCCCCATCTTTCAATCTTGCATTTTTCTAGAGTTGTTGGCACAATCGCCATTTAGCCTCTTGATCCAATAGGTTCATATCTCAATGAATGCACAATTGATATAATCTTATTGGGTCGGGGGAATAAATGATGATTTTAGTTAATCGGCAACTCCAAGAAAAATACAAGATTGAGAGAAAAGGGAGAAGGAAAAAGAAGAATTTCAGTTTAAGGGAATTTTGTTCATTTTATTGC
>NW_021429786.1:0-354 GCF_001605985.2 Dendrobium catenatum
GGTCGGCCAATAGTAACCCATTCTTTTAATTTTTACTTCCATCTTGGGGCCTGATTGGTGTGCTCCACAAAGTCCTTCGTGAACTTCTGCCACCACCTTATCAGCTTCTCGGATCCCTAGACACCTTAGCCACATTTGATCGAAAGCACGCCGATACAACGTGTTGTTGACAAATGCATATCGTAGCGCTCTCTTCCTGATTTGAACAGCTAGTGATTTGTCTGTTGGCAATTTACCTTCTTTAAAGTAATCAATGAAAGGCAGTCTCCAGTCATCTTCTTCCTCGACATCTAGGCAATGTCACCATGATTTTGAAGCTTGACTGGCCTTACGCCTTTTCTTAGGAACTTGCTG
>NW_021429787.1:0-254 GCF_001605985.2 Dendrobium catenatum
GTCAAAGTTCTAGTTCAAATGCATGTCCCTTGTTGTCCTTTGAGTTCGTTCAAGCTCAAATATCAGTTCCATGAGTTTGACCAAGTCCAAGTTCCAAATTGTTCCAAGTCCTTGTTTTTATTTTAGACAAAAATTCGGCAGCCTCTCGGCGTCTCCCCCGTTTAGGGGGAAAACTCAGAGGCCGCCTACCCGCCACGCCAACAAAGACGTGCACGGTTGGTGTTTGTGAGATACCGCGGCGGTGATTTTTTATT
>NW_021429788.1:0-349 GCF_001605985.2 Dendrobium catenatum
AACTGAACCAATCGAAAGATACGGACGAAAATGCCTCGCCAAACTCAAATCCGAACAGAAAATAGCGCCAAACACGACGGTTCTGAAAATTGAGAAAGGCGAAATGTGCCTTACCTTGCGTACAACAATATCCTGAACAGTCTCTTAGGACGAAAATGGCTCTGCGTAATCCGAAAATCAACTTTTGCAAAATTCACCTCGACTTTCTGTCTCCTCGGCTGATATTTTTATTATTTTTTGATTTTTCTCTCTCTTCAAAATGACTGATTTCTGCTTTATAATACACAGATCGGCCCGGCCGATCGCCAAATTGTCCCGGGACGATCAGACCAATTTTGATCGTCCTGGA
>NW_021429789.1:0-237 GCF_001605985.2 Dendrobium catenatum
TCGTCCTTTCACACTCTCCTAGTATGGGCAGAGAACCTTTCGTCCTTTCACACTCTCCTAGTATGGGCAGAGAACCCTTCATCCTTTTACTCTCTCCTAATGTGGGCAGAGAACCCTTTGGTTGTTCACACTCTCTAAGTGTCGGTAGAGAACCAAATCTCCGTGTCATATCTTCTTCACAAGAAATCTAGAAGGAAGAGAGAAAAGAGTGAAGTAAACACAAATCAAAAGTAAAAA
>NW_021429790.1:0-308 GCF_001605985.2 Dendrobium catenatum
TAATCCAGTTATCTTTTCCTTTTAAGATTCTTTTTTTTCTTAGGATTAGACGTGCTAGTGGTGGACAATGCCCTTTATGTCACCATCCTAGTTTAATCCAATATTATTTTTATTTAGGTTAGAATTCCTCCTTTTCGCAGGATTTGACGTGTTAGTCGTGTGTAACACCATTCGTGGAACCATACTAGTTTAATCCAGTTTTCTTTTCATTTAGGTTAGGATTCTTTCGTTCCTTAGTATTAGAAGTGTTAGTGGTGGATAATGTCCTTCATGACACCAACCTAGTTTAATCCAGTTTTCTTTTAATT
>NW_021429791.1:0-217 GCF_001605985.2 Dendrobium catenatum
GAATTCTACTAATAATATCCTCATCTATTTCACCATCACTCTGAATAATAGACCCGAGATATCTAAAATGTGTAATCTTATTAATAACTTGATCACCCAAAGTCACAATCCCCTTACTATAACTATTATTCCTAAAATTACATTCCATATATTCAGCTTTAGATCTAATCAAACGAAAGTCTTTAGACTCTAAGGATGACCTCCATAATTCAAGTTT
>NW_021429792.1:0-1482 GCF_001605985.2 Dendrobium catenatum
AAATAATAATATTAATAATAATAATAATAAAAATCCTCCCTCCCCCTTCTTCTCTGGTTTCACGGGGTCAAGCCGAAGAAGCGCAAGGAGGAGAGTTACCTTCATGGCCAGAGCTCCTGTCTTGGCTTCCGATCGGACACAAAGGAGGGGCGAAGGATCGGGAGGTCAGTCCAGCGGGAGAAGAAGAGTTCGGCCACGGCTCAGGTAGAGGAGGCGACGGGTTCGGCTGCTTGTGGAGATCGGAGGGAAGTTGGGACAATGGAGGGGAAGCTCGGCTTGGATAAGAGGAGCTCGGGTATGAGGTAGGAGCTTGATCTCTCTCTCTCTCTCTCTATCTCTCTCTCGGCTTCTCTGTATCGGACGAACCCGCAGGAGTTGCGGGTTGTTGGAGTCGGACGGGGGAGGCGAGGTGTGGAGATGACGGGATTTTGTCGGAGAGGAAGGATGAGAGGTCGGTCGGGATAGAGCAGGAGCGAATTTTGCGTCCAGAAGCTCGTGTGAAGTTGGATCGGAAGTGGCGACGGGAGCTTGTGTGTAACGAACGGAGAAGAGCAGCCAATGTTGTTCTCTTGGTTGGCTTTTAAAGGCGTCAAAATTCAGCGATCGAGGCTCTGCGAACAGGAATCCCGGAACGGCGCCTAATGCACAGTGATTCAACGAGATTTCGGGTAGATTTTACGGGATTCATTCGACGAGACGAGGTATCTGAGCAGGATATACGGGACTTTGACAGAGCCAACAGTGATACGAGGTTTCCGGGATTTTTGGCGGGATTCGCGTGAGCTACTCGACAGATTTTGTGGATCCGTGTGTAAGGTATTTTTTAGTCGTTGTTTTCTTTGGTTCCCTTTGAGTATCATTCAGAGGTCAACATGCTAGCAGTGGAAAAGTTCCTTTTATTATAAAACCAAACCACTGCTACTATACACTAATCATTTAGTGTCTATTTAACTACTAACTTTAATTAAAATCTTTCTCTTATCATTGGAGAGAATTAATCTTAGGGGTTTATTCCTATGAAAATTTTGGAACTGTATCGTTAAGTCATCACAAAATGAGGGTAAAATTATCGGATAGTGTCTTATTTGCAATCAAGCCAATAACTTGAAATTCACAAATAAGCTGTCTTCTTGTACAAATATGAGGCTTGTTTTTATGGTGACTTGTTTCTCTTTCGTCTTCCCTCTCTCATCATTTTTTATTACTGATTGAAAGTGAGAGTGAGTTTTGCTATATTTGCTATGCTTTGGATTTTTTATATGACGTGAGATTCTTGATATCATGCATGTTTTTGTAACATTGAATATTCGAGCTGTTAATTTCTTGTAGAAGGCCATAATCTTTTGTCGTAATTGGATTTTATTGTTTTTCTATTTTCATTGATTATTATTATGAATGAATTGTTTTAAGATTAGTAGCTTTTGTATCATGAAATTTGTATGTTTGTTGCATTCTTTCCTGCAATGGAGAAAAAGGATTCAT
>NW_021429793.1:0-247 GCF_001605985.2 Dendrobium catenatum
AGAAACCTCAGACATGACCATGTGAGTTAGAAATGGGCAGTTTCTCGGGCTATGTGATGCATAAGAACATGGAAATTCACTTGAATAAGAAATTTATTATCCTTGATGTACATCAAGCCGATAATGCTTGTTTACTCAGAAAAGCAGCAATTAGAAACTAACATTTATGGTAATAAAAGCATTCAAATACAGAAGTTGCTCTATACACATCTTCAGTAGCTGAGCATCACTGATCACTGT
This sequence comes from Dendrobium catenatum, assembly GCF_001605985.2. Taxonomy (NCBI): domain Eukaryota; kingdom Viridiplantae; phylum Streptophyta; class Magnoliopsida; order Asparagales; family Orchidaceae; genus Dendrobium; species Dendrobium catenatum. The sequence goes on from NW_021429793.1 coordinate 241, forward strand.
CCAACAA
>NW_021429794.1:0-4146 GCF_001605985.2 Dendrobium catenatum
AGTTCCTGCGATAGGCTATTAGCATCCACTCCGTAAGGAAGATTGAATCTGTCCCTTATTTATTTATTTATTTATTTTTTCGTTCTAGATAGCGACGGCATCCTCCACCTGAACCAGATGAAGACTGGATCGGATCAACTAATTGTGGACACGTATGACCGTTAATTCTCTCCTCATAGAATTGGAAACTAATTTCTATTCAGTGCTTTCTACAATTTTTGTTTGCTTTTCTCCTCACTCTCAATTCCTTCAAACCAAATTAAGTTAGTAAAACAAAGCCAATGTAAATTAAGAGTCTGTTTGGGATGGTCATAACTTTTTATAAGAGTGATTACAAAATTATTATGAAAAAATAACTTTTTTGAAAACTATTATATAAAAAAGTTTTCTAGTATAAAAAATATTTAAAAAATAACGAGTCTAAGAAAAAGATTGAATTGTTCAATTAAATACACACTAATTGTTTTCGATTAGATAGACGGTCTCTCTCGTGATGCACGTTTTTAGAATAAATTGAGATTTTAGATCGAAGATTGTTAAAAGAATGAAACACATTCCAGTGTGAGTGGGACATGCTTGAATCGAATAAGATGAGCTATATCTCATAGAGTTTGAATTGGGCAAGTTTGTATTATTTTGGGATGTTTAGATTAATTAAGGCAAATTCGTACCCATCACATACGTAATATTCAAAACAAGATCTCTTAATTGATAGCCAAAATTCGTAACCAATAGACCAAAGAGAGTTGCATGGGCATGACAAATTTGTATAATATGATTGTGTGCGTGCGCCTGCATGTGTTTAGACCCTATAGAGTGAACTATTTTGTATCTTTCAAGATAATGCAATGCCCCTCTTTATGAAATGCTTCAAAACTAAGTACATAAATAACTATTATACCTTCTATTGAATTCATGAGTATGGTTTATATCCATTACTCAAGTTTTATTTTGGGCAACTTTCTTATTACTATTTTTTAAAGTGTTTTTTTAATATGAAAAATTCTTTAATTAGAAATTTTTGTACTAAAAAAAAGTTGATTTAAAAAAAAAAAATAATTTTTTCGAATGATGCCTTAATGTTACTTGCTATATTATCATACTTGCAATGCATCTTTTGTGAACCCACGCGATGCCACCTTAAATACCATTCAAATGCATTAGTTGTGCATGTCAGCCAAATCATTATTGTTTGAGAATGAAAATGCCTTTGAAGTGATCTTTCTAAGATTGGGCTAGGCGTGTTAAGTGAGCTGAGCAGGCTCGTGAGCCCTGCCGAATTCCGACTCTTTTAACGAGCTCGCGAGATCAGCGAGCTATGATTAAGTCCGGAGTTTCGAGGCTCGAGCCGCCTAATCAATTCGAGCCGTATGATAAACGAGCTCCGAGTTTGAGCTCAACCGCGAACTCGACTCGAAAGCGTTATCAAGCTTCTCGATATAAATAATACATATATAATAATATTATATTATTAATTTTATAATTATTTCGAAAGCTTTATTATTTATAAAAAAACCTATTTCGGAGCTTACAGTTTTTCAATCGAGCTCAAGCTTTTCAAACCGAGCTCGAGCTTCGAGTCGAAGCCCTAGAGCTAATGTATTGATTAAACGAGTCGCGAGCTCCGATTCCCACTTTGCTGAGCTCTAGACTCGAGGATTATAAGTGATTAACGTATCCAGTCATCTGCCCCAGCCTTAATAAGGCATAAATATCATTCATGACTCGTTTACACCCCTAATTGTGGCCAATAATGTTTGCAACTTTTTCCCTTCAAATCTATTCTCTTTATCTGCAAATTTGTCTGTAAATAGTTTATCCTAAGTTTATAAATCAGCAAGAGGCTGAGCAAGCAAGTTGATCATTCTAGTAGGATAATTGTGGGACAGATGCGAGCCAACCGAGCTGGTACTTGCTTCAGATACCCGCATATTAAGATTTTGTTTGGGACGATTTTTTTATTACTTCTTAAAATATGTTTCGAGTACAAAAATTTTAACTTTTGTACTATAAAGTAATTTTAAGAAGCAGTAAGAATGTCATCTCAAACGAAACCTAAATATACTCATGCTTATAAAGGTCTATTTGGGACAGCTACAACCTTTTTATTATAACAAAAACATATATTTATTCAAATAAAAGGAGAAGATGAGTACATCAGGTACAGGTACAGGTAGCAACCCGAGATACACCAGTCAAAGCCAAAACAACACAATGTACAAAATTTAAAAATTCAAACACACCAAATAGACCAAAGAATGCATCGAGAGGGGACTCAGAGTGGAGGCCCCCAACACAAACCACGAGGCTAGCACGGACCATACATAGGTGACAAAAACTGAACTAAAACTAGAAACTACCAAGCAGCAAACGAGGCACTCATGTTTCCAATTAGCCAAGCCAAAGAGGGGAAGCAGGGGCCTCCTCATCATAGTCCATCCAACACCAAAACCAACAACCCAATTACTTCCTATCTCTGCATTTATATTTACCACGACCACAACCAGCAAAACGACATACTACATCTTTCTGAAGTCAAGACAATCCCCTTCTTCCCCACTAGAAGGAGAAGAAAGGGAATCCTCTAAAATAAGCCAGTCACTTTGAACCAAAATTGAGTTTTTAATGGACTTAGCCACTAGATCTTGAATTTCAGCATTAGACAAAATAGAAATAGGGACATAAAAAAATTACCATTACGCTCAAAGCTATCGTTAGAAGCTAAATCCAATAGCACCGGCTTATCGAATAGGAAGCAACATCCCGAATAATGCGCACACCACAACCAGTAGCAACCCGAATAGGAGAAATAGAGGAACCAAATTGCTCAGCAACCACACCAGGCACTTCAACCTCAGCGAAAACACACGGGGCAAACACAGTACCCACACAAGGCAAAGCTGATTTAGAATTAAAACCACCACCAACATCACTAGCAAAAAAATGAGAGGCCAGTACAACAGGTTCTAGCTCGACAACAATAGGATCCACCTGAGGAGAAATAAATGAAGATAAATCTCCCTCAGACGCCACCACATCTTTAGCTAGAAACAAAACATGTTCACTATCCATCACAACCACAACATTAACAATTTCCCACATTAATGGACCGCACAATAGGGAAAGAATTGATCACAACAGGATTCACAGGCGGTAAAGAAACAGGAGATAGTGCAGCTAGATTTGGACTGAATTAATAATAGTATTATTCCCTATATCCAGGATAGAAGTAGTAGGAACTTTTGCAATTGGGACTGAGTTAAAAGCGGATGCAAGATACAACATTCTGATTTGGAATGATCTAAGGATTTACAATGCAAGCAATACAAAGGCAAATCCTACAAAGTAACCAATTGGACATACCCCAAATTATCTGAACCAACCCAAACCTTGTCAGGAAATTGCTTAGTGACATCCAACTCTACCAAAATACAAGCAACCGAGGAACGAGAACCAGTAGAGGTAGTGTGATCAATTTTAAGGGGGTGATCGAAAATATAGTCGAGGCCCTGAAGAATCCTCGAAGAAAATAGATGTGGTTTCTAATTCAGGAAAGACACCAAAATAGAAATTATAGGAGATTCAACATCCACGTCAAAAGATGGCGACCACTTGATCAAAGGCATGTAATAATTGTTCACGAAATAAGAACAACGTGCAAATATACGACAATAATCCAAGTCATTCCCTAATTTAATCAAAACATTCTTCGTATTAAGAACCGTAACAGAGAAATCTCCATTCAGTTTTAGATTGAAAAAAAAAAATATTACGAATAGCTTCAAGGGACGGCCAGTTGGTCAGAAACTTTCCAACCAACGCAAAATCGAAAAGAGCAGCAAGAGACAAAATTTTCGCCTCAGAAATCCATAAAGAGGGAAGCCCACAATGAGTAGAAATTTTAAATTCAGGGATATGAGAGACATTTCCGGAAAGAGCCTCTCGAAAAAATTTGGACAAAGGTTTGCCATCAAGAAAACCACCATCAAGCAAACATTTATCAGTCATATAGAGCAAAAAGCAAAAAAAGGAAGGAAAATACTTTCCTGAGAGACGAGCGCAGTTGGCAAGCACCAGCACGACAGAAATCGCCCTAGAAGTCGAAACTCTAACCCAACCAATGCAAAATCGAAAGAAGCAGCAAGC
>NW_021429795.1:0-244 GCF_001605985.2 Dendrobium catenatum
TCTTGAAATCTTCTACAAATGTTAGGAATTACTCATAGGAATGATTTGAAGTATTTTAATTTTATTTGGAGTTTTTTACTATTTTTAATAATTTATTTTAATTAATTCGTAGAATTGTTTTATTAAATTACATTTTAGTGAATTTTAAGGGAGTTTTATTTTTCCCTATTAAGCTTTTAACTCAAGTATTTTTAAACTTTAAATTTAAATTTAGAATTTATTATTAATTTTCAATGTTCCTAAG
>NW_021429796.1:0-326 GCF_001605985.2 Dendrobium catenatum
GAGAATGCCTTCCTCCACGGCCATCTGGAGGACACGGCCTATATGAAGCAACCCAAAGGCTTCGAGGATTCTCTTCATCCACATTATGTCTGCCATTTGCGGAAGGCAATCTACGGCCTGCGACAGGCCCCTCGTCAATGGTATACAACCTTCTCCAACTACCTCCTCAACCTCGGCTTTCAACACAGCAAGTCCGATCCTTCCCTCTTAACGCTGTGCACTGATACCTACAAAATTTTTCTTCTGGTGTATGTTGACGACATACTTGTCACCGGCGACGACGACGCTTCTATCACCGTATTTCTCAACAAACTCAACAATACCTT
>NW_021429797.1:0-308 GCF_001605985.2 Dendrobium catenatum
CGTAGGCGTAGCATCGGGGCCCCTTCCCACCACTCTAGAGAAAAGCATGCACGAGTAAGTTTTCCGGCTCGACACAGACGTTGAATAGGGGTTTTAAGTTTAGGGAGTTATATCTTGGCAACCAGTGGTGACGAATACAAAAACCCTTTTTTTAATTTCCCTTCTTTTTTTTGACTCTATACTTTTTGTGTACGTTTCTCTCTGTTTTTTTCGGAGACTTTTCTTTTTCTTTTTTGCATATATATATAATAACAATAACAATGTATAATAATAATTAATATATAAAATATACTAAATATAACAATAGT
>NW_021429798.1:0-1720 GCF_001605985.2 Dendrobium catenatum
ATCAGCATTAATAAACTTTCTCGGTGACCGGCTAAAATAATGCACACGGTTCCGGCGGAATAAGTGCTGAAAGGAAGTCGTAGCAAGCGAAATTCTTTGTCTCGGATGATGCAATCTAGGATACGATAGGGAAAGGCTTGCCTCCTTGTACAATAAGCGATGACCTGATCCAAGAACACAATCAACAGATCAAAATTAGCATTTCCAGCAGTTTTCTCTTCTATTTGTCGTTTTTTTTTTAAGGAAACGGGTTTAAGATCTATTAGGGTTTAGGGTTTAAGATCTATTAGGGTTTTGGGGGACAGGCAATTTAGGAATCGAGAGCTCGCCTCCTCGAAGTGGAAATGGCTTCTGGTGGAATTGAGAGATAGAAGTATAGAGGGGGCTTAAAGTGGTCGCATCCATGGCGAATCCGGAAGCTCGACGAACTTGGATAGACGGAGAGACGTTTTGGAACGGTGATAATCTCTGGCGGAGTGGAGAAGTAATTTAGCATAACTAACATATGCATATAATATTACTCCGGTCCATGAATTTTTATTAGTTCCAGTGTCTTACGTTTGGCCGTTAATAAAATGTTGTCAAGTGTTTTTACTTTTTATCGTGCAGCCCGACGATCCTATTCGGATCGGATTCGGAATTATTATGTATTGGCTGATTTTTGCAAACTGGGGTATTGCTCGATATTGTTCGACAATAAAGAGAAATATCATTCTATAAATACCAATACCTAACAATACCGAGCAATACCCCAGTTTTGCTAGGTAATTTTCGGTGTTGCTAGGTATTGCTCGGTATTGGTCTTGACATAGCAGTATTTTTCGTTATTGTCAAGCAATACCTAGCAATAACTAGCAATACCGGCTTCCGGTCCGAGTCGGATTGTCGGGCCGCGCAGTAAAGAGTAAGAGCACATGGTGACATATTTGGCCTCAAGATGTAAAGCTATGTCCAGTGTCCGGACCTAATAATTGTTCCTGGTCCATGGTGTATGAACGAGTACAGTGGAGCCCGAGCCTAGCATGATCGAGCTGAGCTCACATATTTTGTTAGGTAGCTCGAGGTCGAACTCGGCTTTAATTCGAACTCGATTTGAGCTCGAACTCGATTTGAACTCGACTCGAGTTTTAAATTTGAGCTTTAACTCGACTCGTGAGCTCGAACCTCAAGCTCGAGCTCGATTAAATCGCTATAGCTCGGCTCGATTGCAAGCTCGATCAGAAGGAAATTTTTATTATATGTTGGTTTAAAATTCATGTCATTTTGAATATTAAGTGGATTGCTCCATCTCTCATGGGTGACCACCTAAAAAGTTCTCATATTGTACACCTTTTTTAACCAGAATTCTCATAACTAGCATACTAGTTTCTTACTTTTTTTTAATTAAAAAAAAAAAAAAGTGGATAGCTCCGTCTCTCTTTTTATTGGGAAAAAAAAAATCTAAGCATATTCATTGACTAATAACAAAAATTAAATAAGGGATAAAAGTTTTAAATAGCAAAGTTTATGAAATTTTCCTAAAACAAAAGAAACAGCAGGTGATATGACTAACAACTTGTAGTAAAATTCTCAATAGAAAGTATAGAAGTGGGGCACAAATTATCTTTGTTACATCAATATAAAGAGTTTCCCACCTAACATAAAAATATGAAAAATAGAGGGTACACAAACCAATTCCAAAGCAATAAGAAGGAAATTTTGTGCATCACGGCAGAATTTT
>NW_021429799.1:0-220 GCF_001605985.2 Dendrobium catenatum
CAAAAGGAGAGTCACTAGTGGGATTAGTGCAATACTCAGAGGGTGCCTCCGGGGAGTGGATGTAGGTCTGGTTTTGTCCTAACCACTATAAATCTTGTGTCTTTATTTTCCGTTGCATTTTTATTTTTTGTGATTTACTGTTTCAAAAACTGTGGTTGAAAAAGTTTTCTAGAAAAATCACTAAAGTTAAATTTTTTGTTTCCTAATTGTAAAGAGGGAC
>NW_021429800.1:0-1202 GCF_001605985.2 Dendrobium catenatum
AAAATCTACTTTACTTTAAGACATTTGATTATTTGGATATAACAAACTTGTTTGATCATTCCGATTTTTTCTTCAAATATCTTAATAAACCTTCAATTATAACAAGTTCGAACAAAATTAAAGTAGCTGATAGCAAGTTTCAATAAATGATCAAGTTCAATCTCTACTAAATAATATATAAAAACACATACTAATCAATTACACCACTCATCTTACTCATGATTAAATATATTAGTATCACCTGCAAAATATTTATTTATTATAACAATTTTGATTTCTAACCATTCCAAATGCAACAAAACGAATATGTAGTAATATACTGATAGACTTCTTATTTTTTTCATACATAGTATCCAATTACTATATCGTTCTTTGATGACTAAGCTGCACCCTTCTAATACTTCAACAGCAACTGCAAAATGGAAAACCATAAATTAAGCATACATATCATATAATATTACTGTGCATAGAATGTTTTTTTTATGCACACTACTGCAAAGAAAGAAACTCAGTTTTGCATCTATTCATTTTGCTCACCTAACACTTTCTCTTGAATCCATGCTTGAGCACCCATCTCAACAATCTTTATAAAGTTAAGTATGTGGGGAGGCATCTGAAGCTAGCCCCACTACTTCTTCCTCTTATGTTCTCTACCTGCTCATTTTCAAGCTTCTAATTTGATGAATAATTGGATCAAGTGTAATGTCGCAAAAGACCGGCTCTTATACATGGATTGGAATGTTGGACAGATACACATGGCTAAAAAATACAAATGCATCATAAATAAGCCTTAAGAAGAACCACATAATTCATAGCACAACAAAAGTTTGATAGATGCCTCACCAAAATGAGAACTGAACAAGTTATATATGTTTTATAAACATTCAGGGGTAGTACCTAGCAAACTAGCCCATCCTGAATAACATAAAAATATCTAAATCAAATAAAACGGAGCATACTAGCAAACATATGAAACTTCTTAATTCATCTCATTCATCAATGCATCTGTGATTTGTTCTCGTAAATTAATCATCTCCTCCGCTCTTTCACCATCTCGTGCCTCCTGATTAAAACCATTTTATGTAATCTCTACTAATTATTGTCCAATTCTATACTCATATGCCTATATATATTCCGTCTGCATCACATGTATTGAATTAGGGTCTTTCCATAATTTTGATACTACCATAATTCTTAAAAAT
>NW_021429801.1:0-235 GCF_001605985.2 Dendrobium catenatum
CGCCGGAGAACTCGCCGCCGGTGACGTGCAACCACTTAGATTTTGTAGTGGGAAGGTAGAGGAGGCCCTCAGGATCGAAAATGAACAAAGAACTCGCTCTGGGAGGCTAGGGTGAGTGAGAGAAGTTGTCTTGATCCAATGCTCTCAAAATCCACTTTTTTTCTATTCAAATGGCCTGGGCAAGTTTGAACGGCTTTGATGCATCAGAGGGCTCTCTCTGATGAAGGACAAGTGT
>NW_021429802.1:0-250 GCF_001605985.2 Dendrobium catenatum
TTATATTCTACATATCCTTTAAATTGGAGCTCCATTCCCAACCTTTTTAGGTATAATTAAAAATCTAATCACTACTTCAGAACACTTATAATGACACAAATGAGCTTTGAGTACAAACATAAAGATATGTATATTTTTTAAAATAAGTACAATTTAATAAATCAACAACTTAATAATTTAATTCAAAAGAAGAAACTATGATTGGAAAGTTCTTAACTCATGGGCAGAGGGCTTTAATACAAGTTTTGAT
>NW_021429803.1:0-939 GCF_001605985.2 Dendrobium catenatum
TGTGTTAGCAGTTTCTCGATCTACGTTCATCTTCATCATCAAACCATCCTCTGTCATCTGAGTATTTTCCATCTTGTAATCCAGTTTTATGTGCTGTATTTTCTCCCAGGCAGATACGAAGCTGTTTTTAAGGATAGGTTTTTCTGAAGTTTCTGAACTACCATTAATATTCCGATTTCTTCCTTCAACCTTATTATTCAGATTCTTGTTTATCACATTCTGATTGCTTTCATCATAAAATCCAGAGAATTTACTACTCCTCAAAATAATATCTGAAGCAGAAACTTCACCATCAATAGAAATCTCATATTCAATTTCAGGTAGAGAAGGCAAAATCGGGTTCTTGCCCTTCCCTTCAGTATAAACTTCTTTCCGACCGAAAGATTCATCCCTCTCCCAGATTACCAGATTCGAACTCTTCTTGACCGGAGACAAAGAACGGAATCCAACATTCTTATGCATAATCCCGCTGGCAAGAGGCTGCCGGCGGTCCGGATTCCCCATCCACAGGCAGCGTGGATTTCCCGCCAAATAAAAAATTCGAAGAAAGACGAAGGGTTTCTCTCACTAGAAAGCATAACTGTACTTGAAAGAAGTAAATTCTATCTTTTTTTTTTTAAAGAATCTGTTATATGCATGTTGCTTCAGCTGCTGAAAGTATTTTAGTTTTCTGATTGCATTTAGTTAATTAAGATTTTCACAATCCTAGATATCTTCTATTCAGCCACGATGCAATTTTTTCTAATTGGAACTTGAGATTTAGGCCCCAGTTGATGAGGATGATGATGATGATGTTGATATATTCGGTGAGGAGACAGAGGAGGAAAAGAAGGCCGCCGAGGATCACGCTGCTGCCGTGAAAGCATCAAGAAAGAAGAAAGAGAGTAAGGCTTTTAACTTTCTATGTCATATTAGAGTTTTCACACATTTTTATTAGTT
>NW_021429804.1:0-293 GCF_001605985.2 Dendrobium catenatum
CGTCCGGACGAACCTGGAGCAAAAACTGATGTTACACAAGTGGTGGTCCGGAAGAAGTTCAGGCTTCAGGTGGTGGTCCGGCGGAGCAACGGCGTCAGGCGGTGGTTCGGTGGTGATGAGGGCCTCAAGTGGTGGTCCGGCGGAGCAACGGCGTCAGGCGGAGGTCCGGCGGAGGTGAGGGCCTCAAGTGGTGGTCCGGCGGAGCAACGGCATCAGGCAGTGGTCCGGCGGAGGTGAGGGCCTCAGGTGGTGGTCCGGCGGAGCACAGAGCGTCAGGTGGTGGTCCAGCGAAA
>NW_021429805.1:0-336 GCF_001605985.2 Dendrobium catenatum
GTTCCGTTGCTGGCGTTGTTGGGTGTGGTTGGTGCTGTAGGTTTGGACGGGTAGGTAGTGGTCTTGGGTGGACGTTTGTAGTTCCTGTTCCGATTTTGATTGTGAGAAGTTGTGTGAAGGGCGGTGAGAGTAGACCCAGTATTGCTGTCTTTGAGCATATCTTGATTAATATGCAACTCCTCCGTGCAGAGGAGCGAGTAAAGGTGATCAAGATCCGCAGGATTGGTAGATGTTCGGATAGTGGTCTTGAAGGAATTGTATGAAGAAGGCAGCCCATTAAGAATGTAGATGACCACGTATTCGGGATCAACTCTAGAGCCGGAAGCAGCGATGGTG
>NW_021429806.1:0-220 GCF_001605985.2 Dendrobium catenatum
CCAGAAATGTACATCATATAGAGCGCATTACATGGTGGTAGTTACAATAATCAACATAGAAATGTTTATTTGGTCGGCAGGACCATAGTTGATATGATAGAGGTCGGAAAGACCGTAGTAGGTGATGGAGGTTGAAAGGACCATAGTCGGCATGAGATAGGGGTCTGAAAGACTGTTGTCTAGTGATGGAGGTCGGAAGGACCACAGTCGGTAGGAGACA
>NW_021429807.1:0-234 GCF_001605985.2 Dendrobium catenatum
CTTCTTTCTGTTTTGAGCTTATCGTCCTGGCCGATATGTTAATGACGGCTGCCTTAATTAAGAAGCCGATATGTTAATGACGGCTGCCTTAATTAAGAATCCTTATTTAGACTTTCTGTTTTAAGCCTGATCGTTCATGCCGATAAAAAGATCGTCCTGGCTGATATGAGTAAAAATAGAAATTCTAAGTCTCTCAAGTGTGTGTGTGAAGGGTTACTTATCATCAGTCTCTTT
>NW_021429808.1:0-1212 GCF_001605985.2 Dendrobium catenatum
ATTGGGTGTGCAGCGAGGAAATCTGCCAAGGCCTGTGCTTTCACCGCCTTTTGTGGCATGTATATGATTTCAAACTGCAATAACAATACTGCCCACCTGGCAGACGACCTGTCAACGCTGGTCTTGTCATCAAGAACTTCAGTGGATCGATCTTTGATATCAGTGTGATTTTATGGGATAACATATAGTTGCGGAGTTTCTGAACCGCAAAAATCAGCGCCAGACAATGCTTTTCAATTGGGGAATAACGGTTTTCTGCTCCAATCAACCTTCGACTGATGTAGTAGAGCGTATTTTCTTTGCCTTCTTCATTATTCTGGGCCAATAGTGCTCCGAGGGACTCTTCCAGTGCAGCTGTATACAGTATAAGAGGCTTTCCCGAAATTGGCGCTGTTAGAATGGGTGGATTCAATAAATATCTTTTGATGCTGTCAAATACCTCTTGACATTCTGCATCCCATTTAAAACGAACATCTTTCTTCATTAGCTTTGAAAATGGCTGGCACCTACCCGATAGATTTGATATGAATCTACGAATGAAAGTCAGTTATCCTTGCAGCGAGTGAAGCTGTCGAAGGTTCTTTGGTGGTGGCATCTCTGTGATCGCCTTAATTTTGTTGGGGTCGATCTCTATACCTCGATGACGAACAACGTACCCCAAGAATTTGCTGGAGGAGACCCCAAAATCACATTTGAGAGGATTCATCTTCAGATCAAACTTTCTGATTCTCTCAAATACAATTATGAGATCTTTTAAATGATCATTTCGGCCAAGACTTTTGACAACAAGGTCATCTACATAACACTCGACCTTCTGATGTATCAAATCATCAAATATGTGAGTCCTCGCCCGTTGGTAGGTGGCACCAGCGTTCTTCAGGCCAAAGGGCATGACTGTGTAGCAGAAAATCCTGATAGGCGTCCTAAACGATGTATGCTTTTCATCTTCGGGCGCCATTTTGATTTGATTGTATTCTGACGATCCATCAATAAAGGAGAACATGTCGTAGTTGGAAGTGTTGTCAACTAGGAGTTCGGATACAGGGAGTGGAAAATCATCTTTTGGGCACGCCTTATTGAGGTCCTTGAAGTCAATACAGATACGAATTTGCCCGTTCTTCTTCTTCACATGGACGATATTTGCGATCCAATCGGCATACTTTTCTTCACGAATAAAGCCTGCATCAATAAGCTTCTTCGTCTCTGCAATCA
>NW_021429809.1:0-328 GCF_001605985.2 Dendrobium catenatum
GTTATCTCCTAACACTTTTTGGAAGATTTATTTTTGTTCTTGTGTGGACTAACATTTCAGGAAATTCAAACTCCAGACTGATGATGACTTCAAATCAAATTCAGCATAAGAAGATCGTAAATTGAAGCTTGTATTTTTTTTTTTTGCATTGAGTTTGAGAGGGAGTGATTGTAATTGTGTAAACACACAAACACACTTAAGGAGATATTTAAAAAAATTATACTGATCATACGAGATGAACATAGTTCATACGGGACGATCATGTCAGTTATCTCCTCGGAAGAGCAATCGAATGAACAGGAAGCGAAGAAAATTTTTATAAATCCTG
>NW_021429810.1:0-1238 GCF_001605985.2 Dendrobium catenatum
AAATGTACGAAGTAGAACTATCATTTTCTCCCTGCTAGTCTAACAAAACTCTCAGATTTGGGCTTAGATTATCAATCAAATCTTACATGTGGACACTCAGCCATCTTGTGTCTAGCCTGTCCATATTTGAAATATTGGCTAGTCATTCTATAACACTGATCGAAGTGATGTTTGTCAAAACTCTAGCACACAGGTGTCCCACTAACAAAACTTCTAGAACTACCAACACTGGCCCTACTCAGAGCTGTCATAGGTAGAAACTATCCATCTTTCCTATACTCACTAGGTATAAATATGCTCTTCTTCCCAAAAAAGGTACTATTAGAAGTCTGGCCATTGAATACCTTTCTACTATCACTCCATCATTGCTGAGTAGCCATCAGATAATTCTATATCAGATGATCTCTCTCCACAAGCTAAGAGAAATTAAAGATGTGAAATGATACTAGTGGCTATCTTAGACTGTCACGAAGTCCTCTCAAAAACCTGTAGCACTTCTCCACGGGAGTGCTAACCAGTTGTGAAGTATATCTAGCCAAAGTAGTGAACACTGTCTTATACTACATAACTGATTAGGGCAGTGCAGTAACTTAAGGAATTGTGAAAATGATTTAAGGCTCTATCAATCTCTAGATAATACTTAAGTTTTCTTTGATATACAAATTATAAAAATTTCACTTAATATACACAAGTAAATGTGCCAAATCAAGTAATATAGTGATAGAGTAGAGTATCGATCCCACTGGAAAAAATATTTATTTGAAAATACTAGTATTATCTACTTCAACTACAATAATTATCCTACTAAATAAAAATAAGTTATGGTGGAGATTCAAACACTTAATTTAAACTTAGAAATAATTAAATGAAATTTTCTTTATATAACTTATTTTAGATTGTTGAAATGTAAAAATATTATGTTTCCTAATGATTCTCTTTTATATTAATGTTATTCAAAGCATATGCATCACCGACTGCTCAACCAAGCGTGAAGAGATAAAGGATAGATTTAACTCTTTCAATATCAATAACACTCTAAACTCCCATAGTCTGTCACCTTATAAAAATTTTAAAAGAGTAAGTAAATCGTGTACTATTAAAATCCCATCATGACAATTTATCTCAATAAAATTGATACATGACAAACACTATGCATTTACTTGCATCATATCAATCCAACATACCTAGTTGTGTATGCTTTCGGATTCCTATGCTCCACATTATACCTCAAATTAAAT
>NW_021429811.1:0-343 GCF_001605985.2 Dendrobium catenatum
TCGAGAAAAAGCTCCGACATACAACCTCGGATAGGTCCCACATATTTGGTGGATCCAATATATGTTAACAACATCGAGCAAATGCTCTAACATATAACCTTGGATTGGTCTTACATCCTTGGTTAACGTCACCAGAATGCCGTCAAGGGACTTCCATTTAACTTCTCCACAAAGTTAAATTTCTACCCGATGTTGAATTTCCTCTTGTTGCTGAATTTTTGCCTTGCAGGACTTTCGTCGGAATTCTGCCCGTTGACGAATTTTCGTCGGTCTTCTACATGACGTCGGACTTCTGCTCGTTAGCGGACTCCTACTCGTCGTCAGACTCTTGCTCGTCGACGAA
>NW_021429812.1:0-273 GCF_001605985.2 Dendrobium catenatum
GGCCGAATTTTCGGAGCCCACAGATTTCTGGCGACTTTACTGGGGAATGGTTTCTCTTTCCATCTCTGGCTAGTCATTTATAAGCTATAGTAGCAGCCATATCAACCTATACTCATAATTTCGAGTCTTTCAAAATAATCGTTTAATATTCAAAACTCTGAAATTTCTAAAATGACCATTCAGCGAATTCATATGCATTTAACGGGTTTTAAATTTGTATTATTTGAATTGCTCGCTCTTATTTTTGTGTTATGTGCAAGTCTCTGCATTTTG
>NW_021429813.1:0-225 GCF_001605985.2 Dendrobium catenatum
GCACCTTTCAACACACAAATTCCATTTTTAAGACATATATCTTTCACCTTTCCAAATCACAGAAATTCCATTTTTAAAACAGAACAATTTACTTCAATACTTCATACATTTTACTATTCAACATTTACATATACGACACACAAGTTTCACATTTCCGAATTTACAAACCCCACTTATTATTTCTCATTTGTATCATCCTTTCAAAGCAAGATACTTTTCATTTTC
>NW_021429814.1:0-206 GCF_001605985.2 Dendrobium catenatum
TGATTTTAATTAAATTCATAATTATTTTAAATAAATTATTTGAGATTTTTAGAGTTTAGGATTTTATTTTGTTTTAATGTTTAAAACAATACTCTGAATGCATGACATTCACTCTCTATGAAGTTAAATTTTGGTATTTTTTATGACTATTTAATATTTTTGAAAGATTTGGGTTTTATTTTCAATGAATTTTGAATATTTGATTG
>NW_021429815.1:0-293 GCF_001605985.2 Dendrobium catenatum
TAAAATATTTTATTTAAATACTATATCCAATTTTTTTACTATTTTATTTAGTGATAGAATATCCACAAGCATCATTTTTATTTTAATATGATAATTATTACAATTATTTTATTTAGTGATACATTCACTTTTCTTCTACCATTCCTAATATTCTAGCACACAACATTTGAATTGACTTATCAATGTATTAGAGCCTTAGAGGCGAATAAGCACTCATCATGTTTATGTTGAAATATGATGCACATAAAAAATTATAAATTGAATTTTTTTATACATGTTACGATTGAATCATT
>NW_021429816.1:0-604 GCF_001605985.2 Dendrobium catenatum
AAATTCTTGATGACAAGACCAGCGTTGACAGGTCGTCCAGCTAGGTGGGCAGTATTGTTATTGCAGTTTGATATCATATACATGCCACAGAAGGCGGTGAAAGGACAGGCCTTGGCAGATTTCCTCGCTGCACACCCAATCCCGGCTAATTCTCCACTAAATGATGTTTTTCCCGATGAGCAGATTATGCAGGTCGAGGATAATGAAAAGCTACCGTTTTGGGAGATGTACTTTGATGGGGCATCATCTATTAGACCTGTTCGACCTCCAAATATTGCAAGAGCCCGAGATGGCATCGGTCTCATTTTTGTAGCACCCGAGGGAGGTATAATGAGATTTTCATTCAGTTTGACTGAACATCGGACCAACAATGAAGCCGAATACGAAGCTCTATTAGCAGGGTTGGAGATTGCGATCGATGTCAGAATCCAACATCTCCAAATCTACGGTGATTCTCAGCTCGTGATAAATCAAGTCATTGGTATTTATAAAGTTGGCAAAGTTGAATTAGCCCACTATCACCGGCGAGCCCTCGAGCTTCTGAAGCAAGTACCAAAGGTTGAAATAGCTCGAGTTCCTCGAGGACAGAATGCTAAAGCAGATT
>NW_021429817.1:0-377 GCF_001605985.2 Dendrobium catenatum
ATTTTTAAATCATCGGCCAGGACGATCATTGATCGGCCAGGACGATATTAACAAATTATGCCTTAATTAATCAAAAAATCAAGGGAGTAATTAAGGATGATTGATACGATCATATCATCCTGGATGATCACAGGATCAGTTAGGACGATCTATTCAAAAAACCTTAATTACTTCAGGACGATAAATATCGGCCAGCTAGTATTCAGGGCGATGCTCTGGACGATTTTCCTCTAATTTGAACTAAAAAGCCAGGACGATAGCGATATCGGCCTGGATGATCAAGCTAATTTTAAATCATCCAGTTTGCATTCAGAGCGATGCTCTGGCCGATCTTCTGAGTTTTGTACTGATCGGCCTGGACGATATTGTCGGCAACT
>NW_021429818.1:0-721 GCF_001605985.2 Dendrobium catenatum
GCTAATAGCACTCTAATGGCTTCCAATCTAGCTACAAGGGCAAAAGTTTTCTCAAAGTCTATCCCCTCTATTTGGTTATACCCCTTAGTCACTAATCTTGCTTTATTCCTAACCACCACTCCATAATCATTTACCTTGTTCTTAAAGACCCACTCTGTTCTAACAACACTTTATCCCTTTGGTCTTTCTACAAGCTCCCAAACATCATTCCTAGGAAATTGATTCAACTCCTCTTGCATGGCTAAAATCCAAAACTCATCAGTAAGGGCTTGGTTTATGTTGGTGGGTTCAGTCATTGAGATAAAGGCAGAATGGTTCACCTCCTTCTTAAGTCCATGTCTAGTTCTAAATCCGTCAGAAGGGTCTCCTAAGATCAAATCCTTGGGGTGACTTGTAAAGTATCTCCAATCTCTAGGCAAGGTGTGAGAAGGTCCAACCCTTTCCTCCAAATCTATATTTTATGCTTCTTGGGTGACATCTCCTACTCCTTTAATGTTTTGGTGACCTACTTCCTTCTCCAAATTTTCTACTCCAGTGGTAACCTCTCCAACATCATGATCATCCTCAACTCTAGGCTTTTTAGGATAAGACTCATCAAATACTACATGTGTAGTCTCTTCCACCAACAAAGTCCTCTTGTTAAACACCCTAAAAGACTTCCCAACACTAGAATATCCCAAGAAAACTCATTCATCAGATTTAGGATCAAATTTTCCCAAGT
>NW_021429819.1:0-1771 GCF_001605985.2 Dendrobium catenatum
TTATTATATTGCACAAAGCATGGCAAATTCATATATGTATACACATCTACCCATTTATGTGGAAAAAAAAAACCATTTTTCACAAAATTTTCTATTTGCTTATTTTCGACCATACATCAAAATGGCAAATAAAAATCATTCACTTGAACTTCTCTACAATCATTAGTATGATGTTAAATTTCATAACATTTTACAATCATTTGATCATGTATCAAGCATAAAAAGTTGCAACCTAATAGATTAGTCATAGAAGGGCCAGTCCACCCTAGCCGATCAGGTTATATGCCAAGCAAAATAAGACAGACGGATGTGGGCCAGGGAGCAGATTTTGAATATGGGCGGCTAGAATGGAGAAGCAAGGTGCTGTTTTAGAAATTTGTTATTGTATGCTTTAAATATATTTCCATAGGGTTCAGTTTTTTCTGTCTTATTTGTTGTTTTTGAAGTTGACCTAAGTTGAGAGGGCTCTAGCAAGCGGCTAGGGATTTGAAAGAGCTGGATCAAGATCCTCTCCTATTGAAGATCCAATTGTATCTTACATTTCTCTTTATAGTTCATTCAATAAAAAATGTTTTTTGGGCATTCCTCTTCCCAATTTTCATATTTCCGTTCATTAATTTTGCAAAAAGTGCATACAATTCATATCAAATTGGTATTAAAGCGATGTGCTAGGCTAAAATATAAGTCTTCCTCGCTGATTTCTGCTGCATTTTCATCTTCAATCTTGCTTATTTTTGCTATATGAAGACCAAATTCGCTATTTTTAGCTGTTTTTTGCTATTTGGAGCCTAGACACTAGTAATGGTGGTATAAAAGATAGAAGTGTTGGAAGGAGAGACCGAACAATTGAAATATGAATTTCATACTTCCAAACTCAAATTTCAGCAGTCTAGGAGAATCGATGGGAAATTTGTCATCACGGAGGAGATGATGAAGAAATTGCCCGACGACCAAAAGAAGTTGTCAAAGGTGAGGGAAACCGCAAGCACCCAAGGGAGTGAGGAGAACCCTAATTTGATAAGGAGAGGGGAAGAATAAAAGGTGGAGCTCTTGGAGGAAGAAGAGAGAAGACCTTCTCTAGAACCCCTTCCTAGAGAGGAGAAAGGTAGAATGGTATGGGCAGAGGCGTGAGAGGGTTGGGTATGAAAGAAGGGATGCAGATTTTGAAAGGAGGAAGGGGGACTTAAACGAAGGGTTTGGATACGAGCAAATAAGGGATGATCGGGACACTTGGAAGACCACCCACTTAGAGAATGGGAGGTTATGGATGAAACAGGGGGAACGAAGGAGATCGAGAGTGAGGAAGCTGAAGATGTACATGGGTGGATCTACAAGAGGAAAAGTACTTTATTGTCAATGGGTTGAGGGAGGAGGAGATACTGACAATAGGCAGCTTATGCTTAAAGGGAAAAGCATTGGTATGGTACCAGTGGAGGGATATGATGTGGCTCATACATAGTTGAAGGGAGTTTAAGGACCACCTATTAGAACGTGTTCGAATCAGCAAGGGATGAAACTTCTATGAGAAATTCTTTGCTCTGATACAGGAGGGGACAGTGATGCAGTACCATGAGAGGTTTGAGTACCTTGTCAGCCAACTAGACCTATTGTCGGGAACAGTACTAAAGGGGAACTTTATGAAGGGGCTCAAACCAAATATTCGGGCGACAGTTAGAATAATGAGGCCACGTGATTTGGGAGAGGCTATAGAGCTAACCCAGTTAGTGGAGGATTAGAAGCACATGGAGAGAGAGGTAAGAGGCGACAATTC
>NW_021429820.1:0-491 GCF_001605985.2 Dendrobium catenatum
AGGTGAAAACCGACGATGGAACCGGATCATATTCAATGAAATCACTGCTATGCTATATGGAAAATTCCTGTTTGATAATAAGGTTCGATCTTGAAGAGGACCTGGTGAGAGTCTGGGTAAATGGTCACATTTCTTTCGGAAGAACATGCATTATTCTAACAAAATGGCAGCCGATGATGGATGACCAGGCAGCTCCCCCAGTAGAGGAGGAACCCCAGCAAGCGCCTGTACTGGCTGATGAATTCTGGGGGGAACTCGATAGCATCGTACAGCAAGCGTCGACCCCCGCGGAGCAGTAGGCTGCATTACACGCTCGAGCCATCGCTCACCTTTCCCACAAAAACGAAATTCTCAATTTCATGGGAAAACTCGAGATTGATTCGAGAGCGGATCTTTCCCGGAAAGAACGAAAAGGAGATCAGCCTGGATCAACTTCAAAAAATTTGAATATACGAAGCGAGCATAAAAAGGGATATTGGACTCAAACACTG
>NW_021429821.1:0-223 GCF_001605985.2 Dendrobium catenatum
TACCTAATAACCACTTATAGCTTTAAATGGGTTATTCGAACCCATTTAAGCTACCTAACCCATTTCAAAGCTCCAAATCAACTTCAGTACATGACCTAGGCATGCCCTAACCATTTGTCAATCAAACCCATGTATAGTTGACCAAGTCAATTTAGTCTTGTAGTCCATGACCCCTAGCCTAAGATTTTGATGATGATATATAATGTCGATTGAATTATCTCAT
>NW_021429822.1:0-587 GCF_001605985.2 Dendrobium catenatum
TGCAATGTTTTCAGTGATTCTTGTCCTACTAAATCATGTAGATGTATTAGATCCTGTCGATGTTAATAAAGATAGAGGTAGACCTAAAAATTCTGGTTAAGAAGTATTAGAAATGACTTTTTTTTATTAGATTAAAATGATAATTTTATCAATCATTTAATAAAGATCCATGGTAGACCTAAAAATTTTGGTGTACTTGTAATTATCACTCTTATTAATTCTATCAATCATTGTGAAATAAAGTTGTATATGGAGCCACCATGGATCAATATCCTTACACAAGTTTTGTTTATTTCTTCCTCCATTTGCAATGTTTTCGGTGATTCTTGTCCTACTAAATCATGTAGATGTATTAGATCCTGCCGATGTTAATAAAGATAGAGGTAGACCTAAAATTCTGGTTAAGAAGTATTAGAAATGACTTTTTTTTATTAGATTTAAATGATAATTTTGCTCTTATTGGGGCACAATAGAGAAAAATGATTCATGTATCAGACCCCACGTAGTGGGATAAAGACTTGATATTGTTGTTGTTGTTGTCCTCCTAAATCATGGAAATAGATGGCTGGAGGTTTTGTTCCCATTGA
>NW_021429823.1:0-1253 GCF_001605985.2 Dendrobium catenatum
TACCAGACAAAATTTTCGTTCGTCCCGTATGAATTCGATTCGTCCCGTACGAAAATATTTCGTATGGACGAACAAATGAGTTTAAAAAATAATGACTTTTCATAAACACATAATTTTTGAAGCGTCCTTTCGTACAGGTTTTTGACCAAGACGATCGTACAGAAGAACACGTGTTTGTACGGACGATCAGAAATTTAATTCGTTTTAATGGCAGTTGAAAATCGTCCCCCGCCATGAATTCGACATATGTTCGTCTGGACGAACCAAAGGTTCGTACGGACGATGTTCATAATAAAAATTGTCTTATCCATTCAACTGCTGCATTCAATCGTCCTGTCATTTGAAAAATAATTCGTCCTGGACGATCGTGACGATCGTACAGACGAACTATATTAAAACTGCTCTTAAGACGGTTCAAAATCACGCAGTTTGTCATTTTACACACATCGTCCCGTACAAAAATTTTTATCCCGGATGATGATGACCACAAATTTTCATTTTTACACACAAAACAAAAACGAATAAAAATATACAAGTCACACTTAAATACACACAAAAAATAAACACAAAAAACAAAACAAAACAAAACAAAAATACAATAAACACAAAAACAAAAACAAAATATCAATTTTGCAGAAAAACATTTTTATCTAAGAATTTAAATCAATAACTCCTAGCCTAATTCTTAATGTACTGAAAGTATCAAAGACTAAAGGTTTTTTTAAAAATGTCTGCAAGTTGATTTTCTGTTGAAACATGATTAAGTTCAATTTCTCTCTTGGATACATGATCCCTTATGAAATGATGCCTTATGTCAATGTGTTTGGTTCTTGAATGTTGAATATGATTTTTTTAAATGTAAATAGCACTAATATTATCACAATAAATTGGTATAGTGCCTATAGTTAATCCTAAATCAATCAATTATTGTTTTAACCAAAGTACTTGTGCCACACAACTTCCTAGTGCAATGTATTCTGTTTAAACAGTAGATAGGGCCACTGAATTTTATTTTCTACTAGACCATGAAACTAATGAATTGACATGTTTCAGAAGTTCTTTTTCTATCCACTCTACAGCCTGCAAAATCAGAGTCTGAATAACCAATAATTTCAAATGAAGAGCTAAACTTTGGATACCAAATTCCTAAGTTCTGAGTTCCTAGTATCTTAAAATTCTTTTCACTGCTGTCAAATGTGATTATTTTGGATCAGAATGAAATTTAGCACACAAGCAAACAACAAATTGATTCA
>NW_021429824.1:0-357 GCF_001605985.2 Dendrobium catenatum
AGAGCAAATCATCATGTACGATAATTTAATTTCGTCTAGATGAAAATCTTATAGAGTCCAGATCGTCCTGTACGATATTTAATTTCGTCTGGACGAGAATCTTACAAAGAGCAAATCGTCATGTACGATAATTTAATTTCGTCTGGATGAAAATCTTACAGAGACCAGATCATCTTGTACGATATTTAATTTTGTCTGGACAAAAATCTTACAGGGAGCAAATCGTCATGTACGATAATTTAATTTCGTCTAGACGAAAATCTTACAGAGACCAGATCGTCATGTATGATAATTTAATTTCGTCTGGACGAAAATCTTACAGAGACCAGATCTTCCCGGACGATTTTTAATTTTGTC
>NW_021429825.1:0-320 GCF_001605985.2 Dendrobium catenatum
ACGTTTTAAATCATTATATTTATTCTTTCTCAAAAATTGAAACAAAAAAATTTGTAGGGTTTACGGATCAGCTGAACAAGTAAGTTGAAATCACGACCGTCCGTTCATTCTATTTGATATGGACGGTCGTGATTCCATCATTTTACTGGTTTGATTCAATCTTGTGAATCAAACTTGATACTACGGTCTTGATCTCAGCTATTAGATCTGCACTATGATGGATCCGACGGTTCAAAACCATGTCACGCTGGTTAAGTGGCGTGACCCATTTTAACTTCCACCTTCCACGCGGTCGGATCCATTGCTGACGCGTGTCTGGT
>NW_021429826.1:0-318 GCF_001605985.2 Dendrobium catenatum
AAGCTACATTGTGACAACAATTCAGCAATCAGCATAGACCACAATCGAGTCCAACACGATAGGACTAAGCATATAGAAGTGGATAGACATTTCATTAAAGAAAAATTAGACAATGGTCCAATATGCATAAACCATATATCATCAAAGGATCAACTTGCTGATATCCTTACCAAAGGGTCGAACAACTCTTTCTTTTTCAAAATGATTGGCAAGCTGGGAATGACAGATCCATATTCCCTAGCTTGAGGGGGAGTGTTAAAATCATAGCCGTTCAACCTAAGAGAAATCCCATGGCCACAAAGCATGATCCGTGGGAAG
>NW_021429827.1:0-938 GCF_001605985.2 Dendrobium catenatum
ACCCAGAAGTATGATTAAGGTACATCCTCCACCACCTGCTACGATGGAGTCGGTTCCACCTGGCCTAGGAAGGAAATGGAGGTGGACCGTGTCGAGGTTGAAGATATGAGTTTGAAGATAGCTTCGGCTGATAGATCGCCTGTGTTGGTGAACGAAGAGCAAGGTGAGTGGACTATTGTTAGTAGAAGGAGGCCAAAACCAGTTAGGAATGGTGTGAACTTGACGGAACAGAGGATTGCTCAGTCCGGAACAGCAAGGAGAACATCCAACAATTTGGCGTGGAAAGCTGTTAGCAAGGGGGATGTCCATGTGGGGTCTGATGGGGGGACCAAATCTGGGGGTGCGAATACGACCAAGAACTTAAGGAATGCTGGAAGTACGGATCAGGGTCCAAGTACCAATGAGAAGGAACCATTGCTGGATGGAGGGACTAGCATTTCATCTGACCATATGAATGACTCGCTTATGATGGAAAAGATTTGTGAGGAACCTGCTACAGGTCTCGGGACTCATGGGGTGCCTCCACAGGCTGGGACAGACTTCCCGGAAGCGTGCCTTCTGGACGGTATGATGACGGACGGCGTGGGGAATATCCCCCAAATGGCTTCCCTTCCATATGGAACAGTGGATAGTGGGGAATCGAGGGTGGTGGAGAGTTGCTCAATACTTGGATCCACTCAATTGCACGGTACAAGGCGGAGGAAACGTGGTGAGGTTACGGCTTCCCCTGCTCAGAAATTGACCCCAAGGGTGTTGCGGTTTTTTGGAACGAAGTCTGATGTCCATAAGGTGAAAAATGTCAATACTAGAGGTGCTAAAGACAGACGTATGAAAGAATTGGGGTGCATTGGTCCCCTTTAGAAGCTGCCTGGTGTCCGTAGGAGTAGGATTTTACGGGAGGGGCCTACTCCTTTACAACCTGAGCTCAACATAACAAT
>NW_021429828.1:0-1116 GCF_001605985.2 Dendrobium catenatum
TAGTAACACAAAACAGCAAGTCATCAACGCCTTCGACGGCCCCTGTCACGGCCCCTACCACGAGACACCTTCGAATGACGAACATTAACACGAACCAAGGAAAATTCATTCCCTGGGTCAGAGCCCCCGCAAAAATCCGAAGACATGAAACCAAAACCCGACTGGTCAGAAACGAAATCACCATCAGAAGAACCATTTAGCCAATCCCTTTGATCCGACCTATGACAACTCAAAGAATTCACCACATTGATCGTTTCAACCGCATGCACTGGAACATTGATGAACTGATTCGAGCTTTTAGGAACTTCACTTAAATTCTCCACTGGCACATACACAGCAGTATTAACATCCACAACAGGTAAATCTAAATCACCAGACAGAACAACAGGCTCATCCGGAGCACACCCAGGGCTCGAAACAACACCAACACCAATATCAGGTAAGGCATCAACCCCCAACCCGATTGGAACATCCAGCAAAACAGGGGAATCAGTGGACGGAGCAATAGACTCCTCAGCACATCCAACACCAGGTTTCAAAGAAACCTCACCCTTTTCCGTAGTAGCAGCATTAAGAGGATTAGAAAGAAGATTAGGGGATGGAGATAAATCAGTTTCAGGAGGATTAATATCAAGATTTAACCCGACATCCACCGGAGGAAGAACCGAATTCACAGGTGTTCTTAAATGAGGAAATAATTTAGAGCATTCCAATTTTTTGTGGCCAACAACCTTACAATGCTGACAAAAACTAGGCACATCTTCAAAAATCACCTTTTGAACATACCACCCACACTTCTCCGGACCTAACCACACCGAATACGGATGAGATTTAGAGATATCGATTTCAACCAGCAAACGAGCGACAGAGGGACTCGAACCCACTGCCGTCGCGTTATCAGTTTGAATCAGCCGACCAAAAATCGATCCCAAACCAAATAAAATTTTGGGAGAAAACAGGTATGGACGTAAGCCCGAAAATGAAACCCACACTGGGATGATCGACGACTCCTCCGACAGGTCGAGGAGAGGCGGCCATTTGATGATTTTCATGAAACAACCAGCAACAAAATAGGAACAGTGAGCAAAAATCCTACCATAATCTAAATCGTTACCA
>NW_021429829.1:0-821 GCF_001605985.2 Dendrobium catenatum
AGCCCAAAGTCCCTCCAAATTCCCTTCTATCTCTCCTAAAAGCATTTCGATGATTGCTTAGGAGGTGACCGTGTTTTCAATTCTTCGATTATGATTGTTTACTTTTAATGGGATGTTATTCTCCTTTACTTGTGATGTGGTGCATCTGGCTCTAAATGTTAACATCACCTCTTAGTGAATTTTGATCTTCTAGCAGAAAGTCGATTCGCTACTTCTTTCAAATGATATATTTTCTCATTGAGGTCTCGCTTTTAGAGCAGTCTCTTTTGGATATATAAATGTTGCTTGTACTTTTCACAAGGTCCCATCAGTTAGCATAGGTGTTACCACTTTGATTTCTTTAATAATCATTAATATTTGATATGATGATTGTTGTTCCCAGTGGCAAGTGTGTCCCCTTGCCATTTCTATGCATTTGTTATAAGATTATTCTTTGTACACGATCGTATATACGTTCCTCTTTTTAGAGATGTATATCGATCGATTGCCTCATGTTGTGTAATTTCAATTTTACCTTAAAGAAATACTACTCATACTTTAATTACTCATGGCCACGATGATTTGTCCTCTACCATGTGGTAATTAGAATATTGAGTTTGGGATTTCTTAGGTGATGGATTGCTTACTTCCCTTTCCCTCACAGCACCACGCATATGCGCGTCGGGTGGTAGTAGAGGTGGCCTTTACTCTCTGTCTTGCTGTTGCGAATATGGTCAGGCAGACATTGAGTCATCCTCATTCACTATTTCGATCTGGTCAGGTGAATGTTGAATTTTGTCTTTTATCCTGCTGTTTCGATCTGGTCAGGCGGACATTAGACC
>NW_021429830.1:0-431 GCF_001605985.2 Dendrobium catenatum
GAAAAGAAGAATGACTGTGACTACAACACCATATCTCTGGCTCACAAAAGTTTAAGTTTATATTTTATGATTTTCTCTTTTGGGGGTACTATATGGTCTCATATCAAGCAATTATTTAGCATATTTCCAAGATTTCGTTAGATTTTAGATAAATGATGATCAATGTCAATTCTTAATTTAGTAAGACCTTTAAATTTGGATTTTTCGGTCTTTCTTTACTTAATTAAATGTGTTTCATCCTTAAATTAAATTTCTCATTAGTTGTTTTATTTCATTGGGCTCCGATCCAATTCTCTTTTCTAAGGACGTATCATTATTGGTCAACATAAATCATTCAATTTTTTGCTTAAATTAAGTGAATATTATCTTTTGATGTTTCGTTGAGAAAAAAAAAATTATTATTATTTTCTGAGAAGAGAACTTATGTGTTT
>NW_021429831.1:0-208 GCF_001605985.2 Dendrobium catenatum
TTTATGTTCAATCCCAAAAGGGATTCATGTAGTGTATCCTAGATTTGATTAAGTTAGCTAAGACCGGGTCCTTAATTATTGTCCTTAGCGTCACTAGATTGTAGGATATGAATCAATGTTTCTAACCCTTTAACACTAAATTACAATCACATTAAAACAAATAATGAACAGTAAAAGTGCACCTAATATTCTATGGAAGGGTTTTATA
>NW_021429832.1:0-464 GCF_001605985.2 Dendrobium catenatum
TCATGATTTCTAATAATGTTTTATGCAGGTGCTTGTTTTACTTCCCCCAAAATAAAAATGAGGGCTAAAATTAATAATTATAACTGCACAGATGGAGCTTCTTAGCCCTCATAATTAAGAGCATGGCTTGGCATAGGGTCAATGGTGTTAGCACTTTTATTTTTATATAAACTGCTTGGGATTTTTATTAGGACAACCTTGCAGGATTTTAGAATTTACTGCTTCCCATTTGATGTAAAATTTATTTGTAATAATTGTTAAGAGTTGTGAAAATAACTTTTGAGTTGGGATATTCTTATCCAGCTCGAATTCTAAAAGAAGAAGGCATCCTTAAGGGGAGAGTCTTCTTCCATTTGAAAGATCGAGCTGGATGGCTTCAGATATCCAAAGAGAAAAGGCAATACCCCCATACTGGGGAAATTGTCTCTTCATTTTGATATTCAAGCCACGACGGATCCAAGGAG
>NW_021429833.1:0-746 GCF_001605985.2 Dendrobium catenatum
AATTGTAATTGGGCATTAGCTCACCAAAGAATGCCAAATACTCAATAATGGTCATAAATTATTATCAAAGTGTGGTCATCTTTTCCATGATCAATTGGTAATGAAATCTTAAGTGAACATATTTTTACTTAAATCATCTTTCACTTCATCCCACAAATCGATGGGTGGTTATCCTATGTGTTAGATTTTTCATGTAAGATTAATCCATTATATTTTGGTATCACAAATTAGTTTCATACAAGCAAAATAAACCAATCACTCTTTTGACTTATGCATCCAATCAAAATACTAACCTATGTCAACCAACCTATCAAGGATGACTTTTGGAAGTCAACCATATAAAGTAGGTGGATCAAATATGACTCTCCAAATGATATTATCATAAGATTGTTGATATATATGTTGTGGTATCCATACCAAATAATGTCTCCTCTTAGTGTCGAGGATAATCTTCATGAAGAGCTTGTGAACCATACCCATCTCTTTTTGGTTGGCATTCACTCAATGAAGTGGGCAAGGAAGTACTATCATCTAACTATGGTAATTAATAAAACCATTCAAAAGATTTGGACCAAAAGAATGATAAAGGAATCTAACAGGGGAATATGTAAAGGATGAGGGAATGGGGTCAATGGGATGAACATCCCCTTCCTATGGTTAGCATTCAAGAATTGGATTAGATTCTAGTGGGGCTAGTGCTAACCTACCAACCATTTTTTTTCTAGCGCCTCAAACATTCTTTGAAA
>NW_021429834.1:0-627 GCF_001605985.2 Dendrobium catenatum
CAGCAAGGGACCTGAGGAGCCAGCACAGAGAACAGAACAACAGCACGGGAAAACAGCCAGGGGCCACGGGAACAGCAAAAGCTAGGAGGAAACCGAAGAGGCAAAGGGAGGAGAAGGGGCAAAGTCCACTCCATAATGAATCCAAGACATAATAGCATACCTTTTTGAAATAATGAGCTAGGAAGTGCATTTAATTCCCAATCATTGAGCTAAACTTCAGCTCAAGCATTTATAAGCTAACCCCAATTAGAATCCATCATTTTTTTCGCTCAACACCAAGCAACCAAGGTTCACCCGAGAGCAGCCACCACACCAAAATAGAAATCAGCAAGCTGCTCAAGGGCGAAGTGGACCCAAAAGCAAGCAAATCCATGGATTGCCATGCCCAGCACATTCCTACCATGATCATTGGAAGCCCAACCATCATAGGATAACATAAACAAAAATAAAACATAACTAATATTGTTCAAAATTCAATAAAATATAAATAAACCAAAATAACTGAATGCATCAGTGGCTTCACTATTGGAGATAGAATGCTAATAGAGTATGTTTGTTAGAGCTGTCAATACTGGACCCGACCCGAACCTGAAGCGGGTCGGGTTCGGGTCCGGAAAACCGACCCGT
>NW_021429835.1:0-295 GCF_001605985.2 Dendrobium catenatum
AAATGTTGATATGGTCACGGGAAATCTCAAAAATGTACAAGAAGTTAGTGAAGTGCAAGAAGAGAATGACGATCTAGAGAGGGTCAGAGTTTGTGAATCAATTATGTTGGGAAATTGCAATGTTAAGGGAGGAATGGAGTCTGTCATCCCTCCTCAACCAGGCAAAGAAGTGGTGAATGTTTGGAATTCCAAGCCTAATTTCAGAAAAATCGATTTTGACTATGGGAAGGACTTTTATGATGATGGTGCTGTGAAACTTCATCAACAAAACGAGTTGGAGAACTCTGATAGATTG
>NW_021429836.1:0-352 GCF_001605985.2 Dendrobium catenatum
TTTCTTTCACATTTATTTTTGTGGTGATTTGGTTTGTGATAATCGTTCTTTTGCTTAAAGAAATTTTTAAAATACCAATTTACCCCCCCTCTTGGTTAGCCTCGTGCCAGTTCTATAGGGCTTAATATCCCGAACAAACTTTCAAGTTGTATCAGAGCGGGATTCATAAAAACTAAGTTTAAAAGCTTTTTGAATTTTGATCCATGCCTAACTTTGGGAATCGTAATATGCCATAAGGGTATTCTATTACCTGACCACCTTTGTTTGATAATATCGCATTTGATTTTTGGAAAACTCGCATGTCTATGTTTTTACAATCTACTGATTATAGAATGTGCATGCTTGTTAAGGA
>NW_021429837.1:0-392 GCF_001605985.2 Dendrobium catenatum
TCAGAAGATCGGTCTGGGCACCGCCCTATTTTGGATGCTGGACGATTGAAAATTGGCTTTATCATCCAGGCCGATCTCACGATCATCCCGAACGATCAGTTCAAATCAGAGAAAAATTGTCCTGAGCATCGCCCTGTTTTCAAGTTGGCCGATTCCGATCGTCTAGGAGTAGCTAAGGTTTTTGAATATATCGTCCTGGCCGATCCTGCGATCATCCAGGATGATATGATCGTATCAATCATCCTTAATTACTCCCTTGATTTCCTTATCAATTAAAGCATAGTTTGTGATTATCGTCCAGGCCGATCAATGATCGTCCTGGCCGATTATTTAAAAATACATTATACCTTAATTGTCTATGACGGCAACTTCTTTCTGTTTTGAGCTTATCG
>NW_021429838.1:0-327 GCF_001605985.2 Dendrobium catenatum
AACAGTATATGTAGGAGGGATACCCGTATATCCTACGACCATTCGTTATTCCCGTGGGTACGATTGTCAGATTCTTTTGTCATTTGCAGATGAGCCGCGTTGAATACGACGAGTATTTTATTGTTCAAAAACTGACTCGAGTCTTGATGCTCAAGTAAAGTTTTGATTCGCAGTTCTCTGGCACAAATCCTTTCACATTTGTTTTAGCTTGAGTCCGAATAGATTTATTCCTTGCAGTCAAATTCGATTTGAGTTCTTTTGATTGAGTTTTGATTCCAATTTGATTTGACTTTCATTTTGATTTGACTTTTAATTAAATCACTTATG
>NW_021429839.1:0-287 GCF_001605985.2 Dendrobium catenatum
TTGTAATTTTCCTTTTTGCTTTACTTTCCTTTTTTTATTATAGTTTGTTATTTTAAATTTAGTCTAAATGATTATGGGATCTTTACTATTTCTTATTATCTAACTGGATGGGAACTCTGGGATACTAATCAACCTTCGGGTTGTTTAATACTTTGGCATCCCCTGCATCTCAATAGTTTCAAAATAGGAGATAGTGGATTTCATATCATTTATATTAAGTTTAAAATTACAAATTTAGTTTCAATAAGGACCCATTTTCTTGTTAAAAAAGGGATCATTAGCTTCAT
>NW_021429840.1:0-299 GCF_001605985.2 Dendrobium catenatum
GGAAGCAGGGTCCTCATGAATCTATGAGGTGTTAGCTAAGAGGGAAGAAGTTGTGGGTAGCATGGGAGAAGGTGGACCACTGGTTTAAGCAAAGATGGCAAGGCATATATCCAGGTTGGCGTGAATCTAGGGCCTGATGCAACATCATATTCGTGTAAATTAATATCTCATCCTTTTATAAGTTTCTAAAGCTAACTATGTGACTCTAACTTCTTTTGGAAGAATATAATAGATCTCCTCGCACATTTTTCAACCTTCATTTAGTTTTTTGAATGTTGGAGATTTAAAATATCTATTAT
>NW_021429841.1:0-260 GCF_001605985.2 Dendrobium catenatum
AGCATTTTGAGTATTTATTTAAAAATTTTTACCGAGTGATTTTGAAAATACAATAATTTTTATCTATCCCAAAATTTATTTTGATGTCTAAAACTAGTAGTGTAGTACAATAAAAGTTTTAAAACATCATTTTACATAATTCCTAGTAATTTGATAATTTTCTGAAAATGTGTATTTTTGCCTAATAGGATTCTTTGTTATCTACCATTATGTCATTTTAGCATCTTCTTAATTAAGTTCAATTATGCATTATTTACTAC
>NW_021429842.1:0-217 GCF_001605985.2 Dendrobium catenatum
CATGAGAAGAAGCCGATCGGAGAATCAGTGGTGCCGGCGACGCAGTAATTTCTGCCAGGGAGAAAAACCACAAAAACTAAGAAGAAAATGAGGTATGTAAAAGAAGATTATGCGTCCATGGGAGAAAAGCGAGAGAGAGAGAGATAAAGGAATTGCAAACCATATAAAAAGTTGAAGTAGGAATTTAGGCTTAAAAGGGGAAGAAAAATTTATAATT
>NW_021429843.1:0-277 GCF_001605985.2 Dendrobium catenatum
TGGAGTAAGTCTTCTATCAGCATCCTATAGGATTGAGATTGGGAGATCACCTCCCTTCCATCCTTGAGATTCCACTTCTATTCGGTCAACGCCAATGTGTGCAGCAGAAGTTCCTTCAACCACACACATTGGGGGTCCATTTGTTGACCTCATTTTTGTATGAGGTCACTAAGACCCTTCCAGAATCCAGATCTAATCCTAGACCCTAGGATCCACTCTAGACCTTAAGACCCCTTCCTAGACCTAGACCCTAGGATCTATTCTAGATTTTGAGATC
>NW_021429844.1:0-231 GCF_001605985.2 Dendrobium catenatum
GCTAAAACCCTTTTCCAAGGATTGTTCAAACACTTCAGACCCCAATCAAATGACCTCTGATTCAAATTCTTTCAAATCCATATTTATATGACATGTCTCTAGAGGTAACCCTCCAAATATGAGCTCAATCTGAGCTCTCTATCTCCATAAACTAAATCAAAATCCAAATGTTGTAAAACTTTTAAAAATTTATGGCTTATGCCACTAGACATGTCCCCCAGTGGATCCTGA
>NW_021429845.1:0-252 GCF_001605985.2 Dendrobium catenatum
AATAAACTTAGGGGAAAGTTGGGCTTGTTGGGTCCAGAAGTATTCGCGGCGGTAGAGAAATATCATATTAAACGTCTTAGCATTGTACGAAAATCCGGCACGCAATCAGATAAGGAGAGAGGGTCTAGCATTTATGAGACACCAATATTTTTACGTGGAAAACCCCTGTAAAAAGGGGAAAAACCACGGGGCCTAGCCCAGTTTAAACGAATCCTCTAGTATTTGCAGTCGATTACAAATGAGGCCCTTCCT
>NW_021429846.1:0-201 GCF_001605985.2 Dendrobium catenatum
GGTTTAGCTGGCTCCCCAATCCAGGCCGGGTAAGACTAGATTCGCATTGCACTAGCTAGGTTCGGGGCACTAACTTTTAGTGCCCAATTCAGTTTTAGGTTCCGAGGCTGGCCCGGGCCATAAGACCTCAACTTCTGGGAATTGAATCCCACTTTCTAATAAAGTTGACCATTCAAATTAAAGAATTTATTTCAATCAAAT
>NW_021429847.1:0-234 GCF_001605985.2 Dendrobium catenatum
GGTTGTTAAGTATCCTCACGCCGGCCACCGAAACCGCCGGTAAGCCATCTTTGAAGGACCGCCGGTACGCCGTCGGTATCTTGATCGGCGGTACATCGGCCGGAAAATCGCCGGCACAAAGCAATAAAATAACCGGCGGTTTAAGCCGCCGGGACGCCGTCGGCGAATTAAGCTGTCGGTAAACACCACCGGAAAATAGTTTCCTACGCCATTTTTTCGGCGGTTCATCACCCA
>NW_021429848.1:0-305 GCF_001605985.2 Dendrobium catenatum
AAACAAATTCAGCACATGTTTTCCCCATTTTAAAAAATGATTTCATCAAAGCAATACTGTCATAATACGACACATCGACTAACAGTATACTGAGTTGGAGCTTTTTATCCAATAATCTCCTTTTGCACATTCAGAACACTCCCCTTAACGTGTACCATGTCCTTCCTTAGCACTTTAAATGTCTTCTCCAAAGGGCAAATTATTACATCCGGTGGCGGTCAGGTCACCGGATGTGAAGAATAGATTTGAACATCCAATAAAAATTTGTCATGTCACCTGCGCATTGACTGCGCTTTAGGCACGCT
>NW_021429849.1:0-204 GCF_001605985.2 Dendrobium catenatum
AGCTTGCTTTTATGGGATCATTTTATGCCTCTTGTCAATTGATTGACGCACTTTTGCATCTTTGATTTTTGATACACTTTGTGTATCTTTCAATTTTTTTGGTGGTCATTGTTCATTTTTTTATTTTTCTTTTCTTTTTGGGGATCATTTTATGCCCTTGTCATTTTTTGCAAGCTAAATCCTTTTCGAAAATCTTAAATACTC
>NW_021429850.1:0-327 GCF_001605985.2 Dendrobium catenatum
ATCTCCTTGGATTGGGCGGTAGAAGGCCCGAAAGTTTCATTGGACTCGGTTTCGCCGGAGTTCTCGCCGCCGGCGACTCGAGCTCATGGGATCTTGGTTGGAGAAGATGTTGGGGAACTTCAGGAGCTCTCACAAGAAATTTTAGAGCTTGTGGAAGTCTGGAGAGAGAGCAATGGCAAAAAAATCCTTTCCAAAACCTAATTTTTGGCTATTTAAGGCTCCTCCTCTATCTTGAACGGCCTTGATTCGATCATGATATGATTTGGAGGGAAATATCAGTTATTAGGTCGTGGATTTGAATTCCAAAACGTTTGGAATTGATTAAGG
>NW_021429851.1:0-320 GCF_001605985.2 Dendrobium catenatum
TCTCAACTTGTAATAAATCAGGTCCTCGGCATTTATAAGGTTGGCAAAGTTGAATTGGCCCACTATCACCGGCGAGCCCTCGAGCTTCTAAAGTAAGTACCAAATATCAAAATGGCTCGAGTTCCTCGAGGACAGAATGCTAAAGTAGATTTTCTGGCCAAATTAGCCAAGAAAATGGCGAACATCAATGAGGAGAGTCCTATATTCATCGGGGTTTACACTCGTAGGGTATTGGAACCTGCTCTACTATAATTTCCGAGGGCAGAAGAAGTACCAGATTCAAGTCAGCAAAATAAAATTCTAGTTGACCCTCAACATCT
>NW_021429852.1:0-209 GCF_001605985.2 Dendrobium catenatum
GCTAGCTCAATTCAATAGCTATATACGGACTCAATTCAAATTTGATTTCTTCAAACTACAGTGATAATTAGTTGGATCTTTAAACTACAATGATTTTGCGCTTGTGCTTTCCTCTAATATTGGCACTCGCGGAAAATTTTGGGGGAGAGGTAGACGCAGAAGATGATTTTTTTGATTTGGTTTTGTTTTGCTTTGTTGCTGCGTATCGG
>NW_021429853.1:0-342 GCF_001605985.2 Dendrobium catenatum
CACTTGGGCTGAGTTTCGGCGTCGGGCGGAACTCCGGTGTTACTTGGGCAAAATTTCGACGTCCCGTGAAAGTCGATCAGAATTCCGGCATCCCGTGGAAGTCGGGCAAAATTTTGGCGGTGGTCGAGGAGGAGTTTCTTCCCTCCTATTCTTCTTCTCTTCTCTTCTCATTCTTCTCTTCTTCTTCTTGCTTGGGTCTCCTTTCAAGATAACTGAGGGGTCTATTTATAGATTTCTCGAGTAGCATGGCCCGTAAATAGGTGATAGATCAGGGTAAATGGGGAGTGGTTGGATGGACGGCTCATCCGCAAAAGTTAGGATGATCATATTACAATGAATCAC
>NW_021429854.1:0-309 GCF_001605985.2 Dendrobium catenatum
TTATGTTATCTTTCTCTTATTTATTGTACAACCATGTATATAGTCATTTTTGTATCACTCAGGCCCCAAACCAAATCTATAAATAAGGGGTTGAGTGAGCTTAATTTATGTAATTTTGTGTAATTGAGTTTATTTTATAAAAAAAATTAAAGCTTCTCACTCAAGAATTCTACTTTTCTCTCTTTACTCAATTTTTTTTTCTTTTCACTCAATATTTATCATCATAGTTACATGTGATTCACAAATAATTTTAGATTTAACAAAAGGACAACATAAAAACTTTGCTGCAATTTTTCTTATTCAATTGCT
>NW_021429855.1:0-204 GCF_001605985.2 Dendrobium catenatum
GGAAATTCATTAGTTTCTTGGTATAGTAGAAAACAAAATTCAGTAGCCCTATCTATTACAGAAGCAGAATACGTTGCATTAGGAAGTTGTGTGGCACAAGTACTTTGGTTAAAACAACAGTTGATTGATTTAGGATTAACTATAGGCAATATTCCAATTTATTATGTTAATACTAGTGCTATTTGCATTTCTAAAAATCCTATT
>NW_021429856.1:0-3347 GCF_001605985.2 Dendrobium catenatum
AAAGCAAAATTTAAAGCTTGTAAAGAAGCAATACCAAGACCACCATACGAATACGGTTTACATGTATTATTCCAAGAAATCAAGTGTAGTTTCCTTCCATCAGTCTCCCCATGATAAAGAAAATTAGAACATAACTTATTAATATGTTTGTAAATAACTTTAGGAAGAGTCATGCTCCTAATCCAGAAGGCCACAGTGTTAGTGATAGTGTATTTAATATATTGCATTCTCCCAGCAAAGGAAAGCATCTTCGCCTTCCATCCTGCCAGTAAAGAGATGATTTTCTCTATCAAAGGGGCAATGTCAGACACCTTAGTCCGACCCAAAGTAATAGGAATTCCCAAGTAATTAAACCGATCAGAAACATTTTGGATCTGAAGCATATTAGAAATGTCATTAGGACAAGAAACACTTGGGAAAATAATGAGAGAACTCTTATGCAGGTTCATGTGTAGCCCCGTGAGCATAGTGAACAAGTTAATGACCCTCATAAGCTTGTCACAATTGTTAGAATCTGCCTTTCCAAAGACCAGAAGATCATCAGCATAAGCAAGATGAGTTAGCTGAAAATTATTCATATTAAAGCCTTCAAAACCAATGGACTCAGAGTTATAGTCAAGGAGACATGAAAGTGCATCCATAATAATACAAAAAAGAAATGGACTTAATGGACAACCCTGTCTGAGACCCGTGGAAGATGGAAAGAACCCCTCCAATGATCCGTCCATACAGATAGAAAAATGAATATCATTAATACAAGCTTTGACCCAATTAATGAAAATATTAGGAAAACCCTTATCAACCATACGAGCAAAAAGAAAGTTCCTTGAAACCGTGTCAAAGGCTTTTTTGATATCATATGTAGCACAAAAAAGATTCATCTTATTTTGCTTTTTGAAAAGATTTATAATTTCCCTAGCCAGAATCGGATTATCAGTAGCAATCCTATCAGATATAAAAGCAGCTTGATTTTTCTCAATGATATCAGGCATAATTATTTTCATACGACATGCTAAAATATTAGCAATAATTTTGTGAAAAACATTGCAGAGAGATATAGGCCGGAAGTCATGAATATTATCAGCATGAGATTTCTTAGGAACAAGAGCTATAGCAGTAGCTTTGGCACATTTAGGCAAATAGCATTTAATAAAAAAAGATTTGATAGCCTTACAAACAAGAGGACCAATTATACTCCACGTTTTTTGATAAAAATCAAAATTAAAACCATCAGGTCCAGGAGCCGATTTGGAGCAGCCAGATTTAATAGCCAGATATATTTCTTCATTGGTAACAGGTCTGACTAAAGAAGGAATGACATTTTCAGGAACCATTTTCCCTCTTGGAATAAGCCTTGTATCATTTAATACCGGGGGATCAGAATTATACAGATTTTTGAAATGTTGAATGAAACTAAATTGATTGCCATTATCATTATCAGCATGTTGATTCATAGAAGCATTAAGAGAGCTACCATTAAAAGCCTTCCTTTTCTTTATTTTGGAGTAAAGAAACTTCAAGTCTTCTTCTCCATGCTTTAACCAATTAATCTTGGATCTTTGAATGGTCCAAGAAGCATGCAGTGAATTATAAAAGTTTATATTAGCATTAATTCTTTTGAGATCACCACACAAATCCTTGTTGAGAGGATCCTTATCAATCATCTTCTGACATATATCTTGATCGACAGCTAATGAAGCACATTTAGTAGCAATGTGATTGGAAGAATTCCAATTTCTAGTTTTGATCTCCCTTTTTAGAAGTTTCAGCTTCTTATAGAGGCTTAAAATGGGAATCCCTTGATTCGGAGATTGAAAAATATCTAATAGAATGCTCCAAAATTCCGGAATATGGCTCCAATAGTTTTTATACATAAACCTCTTCGGGGTATTCTTAGTAGGGATATCTCTGAGAATGAGAGGAGTATGATCGGATACAAGGCTACTCAACACATTATAGTGAGAGTTAGGGAATTGATTGATCCAAGTTTCATTCACTAAAACCCGGTCCAACTTAAGATGAATGGGATTATCTTGTCTTTGGTTGAACCATGTATGAAAGTTACCGGTTGAAGGGAGATCAAATAAATTATTATCAAAAATAAAGGAATTAAAAGGATAAAGCCTATCCATAGTGATAATATTCCCACCTTTTTTCTCAGTTTGCATTCTACAGGTATTGAAGTCACCAATCACAGCCCAAGGCAAAGCACCTTGCGGATTGACATTCCCCAATTCAGCCCATAGTTTATTTCTTTCTTCAAAAGAATTGGAAGCATAAACAGCAGATAGAAGCATGAATGTTTGAGACCCCACCATTAAATGACCCGAAATCATTTGAGGAGAAGAATAAATAGGATTAAAAGAAACCTTTCATGAATTCCATTTAATCCAAATGCGTCAAGGAGTAGCAAGATCAAAGTTATTGAAACTGAGTTCATTATCAAAAACCTTGTGAGTAGAGCAGAATCAAGGGTCCAAAAGGTTAGAAGAGAGGATACGATTTTCCAGAATACAAATTAAGTCAAGCTTATGCTCATTAACCAAATTCCTGCAACAAAAAACTTTGTCCGGGTTATTGAAACCCCTAATATTCCAGGCAGCTAATGAGGGACAATTCATAAGAAACTAGGATTTTTGGTTAGGGCCTTTACGGTTGCCCTTTCCCCTAGTGTTTATGTATGAAGAAGGTTCATAAGAGTTCATCATTTTGGTATTAGAATTACCAAAATTTTCTTTCTTGTTCTTAGCAGAGTACCCTTTGGAATCTTCCATTCCCTCATTATGCAATGATGAAGAGGAATCCTCTTCATTGTCATCTTGAAGCACACTAAATTTGTTAGCAGAAGTAACTCTATACTCCTTTTGACCATCCAATTGAAACATGGGAACAGAGGTAGAAGAAGTCAAAGAGGTAGGAGAATTGAGATTAGGGATGTTAGAGCTTGCCCCTGCTAAAATATTAGTCGGGATATAATTGACAGCCAACGGACCTTGCTCAACAATTTTGTTAATGTTGTTTATCTCAGAGTTAAGAGCAACCTCCTCTTTATCTGGAATATCCACCACAAAAATTTGGGTAGCAGGAATATTGGGTAAAACGTTTTTATTAGGTGCCTCAGAATGAGCACAAGCCGAAGAAGGGACCAAGTCCTGAAATTTTTCCACTGGAATTTCTTCAAGATTTTTATCAGGATCACCAGCAGTAACAAAAATCTTATTAGAGGGATTAGGAGTAGGAAGAAGACCTTTCGAGTTTAAGGATTGAGGTCTAGGTTTGCGGCTAGTACTTCTCCCTCTAGGAGGGTTAGGAATTTGGTTAATTTCAAGATTGGGATTATCAGAACA
>NW_021429857.1:0-1221 GCF_001605985.2 Dendrobium catenatum
TCCTTTCACTATGGATGCCTGGGGTGTCACATTGTATTCCTCAAGGTGAGTCCTATGAAAGGTGTGAAGAGATTTTACAAAGTTGGGAAACTAAGTCCAAGGTATGTTGACCCTTCTGAGATATCAGAGAGAGTTGGCAATGTGGCTTACAGATTGATTTTTTCATCTCACATGAGTGGAGTACATAATGTATTACATATATCTTCTTTGAGGAAATACATTTCAGATGAAGCTCAGAAGATTAGTGCTGAATCAATAGATATCCAACCAGATCTGACTTTTGTAGATGAGCCTGAGAAGATCATAGATTATGATGTTAAGCAGCTTCGAATTAGAGAGATTCCTTGTGTTAAAGTTCTGTGGAAGCATGAATCTGAGAAAGATGCTACTTGGGAGA
The DNA here is from genome assembly GCF_001605985.2 of Dendrobium catenatum. Classification (NCBI taxonomy): domain Eukaryota; kingdom Viridiplantae; phylum Streptophyta; class Magnoliopsida; order Asparagales; family Orchidaceae; genus Dendrobium; species Dendrobium catenatum. Next base: position 398 of record NW_021429857.1, read on the forward strand.
AGGAATCAGAGATGAGAGAGAGCTACCCACACCTATTTGATTAAGGTATGATCCTTTAATGCTTGTCTTAAATTTTGAGGAAGAAATTTTTATAAGGGAGGGAGAATTGTAAAACCCACTAAATGTCGTTTTAGGATTTCGTACGCTTTTCAAAGCGCCGCGACGAATTTTAAGTGAAAAATTCAAAGTCACCAGATTTTGACGAAAATAATTTAATAAATAGAGCGCAAAATTATGATCTTTTTGATGTATAGAACCCATAGCGAATTTTGAGTATTTTGGGAATTAAGATTTCCGGAAAACCCTTATTGACGATTTTGCCCTTGGTATCTTTTGATTATGGTAGATGTTTAAGTAAGGGCATAGATGTAATTAGGCTTTTATTAGAAGAGCCCCATTCTAATTAGGGGACCGAACAATTCGGTCCCCATTTCCCCCATTTCGGCCGAACCGAACGGGAGAGGAAGAAAGGGGCGCGAGTAGGAGGCGTCTCCGGCGAGCTTAGGGGCGGTTTTCGGCGGCCGTTCGTGGAGGGGATTGTAGGGAAATCCAAGAGTAGGCTAAGGTATGTGTTTTGCAAGTGTTTCCCCTCCTTTTTCATGAGTTTTTCTAAGGAAGGGAAATTGGGGTTTTGGGGAAAACTTGAGTTTTGTTTAAGATTTTTTTGAGAAACGTTTAGGGAAAGGTGTGAGGGTGTTTTTGAACCTAAATGTATATCGTTTTCCAAGAGAAAAATGAAGTTTGAAAATTAGGGTTTCCTCAAAAAAAATTTTTTCTTTCGAAATTGCTTTGTAGATTGGTTCTTAATGACATTAGGAGTATTG
>NW_021429858.1:0-209 GCF_001605985.2 Dendrobium catenatum
ATTCTTCAATGGCTTTTTTTTTACAAATTGTAAAAGCATTTTAATGATTTAATTAAGAAATATTTTTCCTAAACTTCCCATATTCACTGGTCAATTAATGCTTTGAAGTCAGTCATTAATGTCTTATATAATAGCATAGTTATTATTAAATACTTAGTTATTATTTGATTATCTATAAAGTTTCTCTACCATTAATCAATATTCAAGAC
>NW_021429859.1:0-329 GCF_001605985.2 Dendrobium catenatum
ATAAAAAGATAAACATTAAATAAAGTTTTTAAAAATAAACTCAAGGTTAGGCTCCTTGATTGTAATAGAGTAGATGTATTAGATTTAGCCTATGCTAAGAAAAGTACATGTAGACCTAAAATGACTTAGTAGAAAGCATTAGAAATGATCATTTTTATTAGATTTAAATGAGAATTTGACACTTAATATAATGCCATAGAGAAAAAGAATTCATGCAATCACCCCACAGTGGTGAGATAAAGATTGTTGTTGTAATATTTGAATTTTAAATTTATATTTTTTGAATTCACATTAATAATTATTATCTATTAAAATAATAAAAAAATAAA
>NW_021429860.1:0-212 GCF_001605985.2 Dendrobium catenatum
AGAAGAGGTATGTGACTTAACTTATGATGAATTGTTTAAAGTTTTTGAACACATGCATAATGCATATAGGAAAATGGAAAAGATGCATGCTAGTGTAAGTTTAGAATTGGAAGAGCTTAAAAAGGAACATGAAATCCTTAGGAAAGATCATGCATTAATAGATAACAATCACATAAAACTTCTTGATGAATATGATGACTTGAATAAGAATT
>NW_021429861.1:0-981 GCF_001605985.2 Dendrobium catenatum
GGCACACCAAATCTGTAGACAACGTTGTGGATGAAAAAGTTGATCACATGCTCGGATGTGACCTCTCTGAATGGAGTTGTTTCTGCCCACTTGGAGAAGTAGTCTGTTGCTGCCAGAATAAAGCGATGTCCCGCTGAAGATGGCGGATCTATCTGCTCGATAATATCAATACCCCAGCATTCAAATGGCCATGATGCTATTGTTGGGTGTAGTGGATTTTGCGGTTGATGTATAACATCACTGTGGATTTGACATTCGTGGCACCTCTTTGCGTGGTTAATATAATCTCTGTCCATAGTTGTTCAATAGTAACCCATTCTTTTAATTTTAGCAGCCATCTTAGGACCCGACTATGTGCTCCACAAAGCCCTTCGTGGACTTCTGCTATCACTTTATCAGCTTCCTTGGTCCCTAGGCACCTTAGCCACATTTGATCAAAGGCTCGTCTATATAATGTATCATTAACAACTGCGTATCGCAACGCCCTTTTTCGAATTTGTGCGGCCATAGACTTTTTTGTCGGGAGTTTGTTTTTCTTGAAGTAGTCAATGAATGGCTGCCTCCAATCATTTTCGACTTCAATATCTAAACAATGTCACCACGATTCTGAAGCTTGACTAGCTTTATATCTCTTAGCCATATGATATTCTTCTGGATAATTCTCCCTAACGATCTAATGGAGAGGATGAGGGTCAACTGAGATTTTATCTTGCTGGCTTGAATCTGGTATTTCTTCTGCCCTCGGAAATTGTGGCAGAGCAGGCTCCAAAATCCTATGAGTGTAAACTCCTATGAATATAGACCTCTCCTCGTTGATGTTCGCCATTTCTTTGGCCAATTTGGCCAGACAATCTGCTTTAGCATTCTGTCCTCGAGGAACTCGGGCTATTTCAATATTTAGTACTTGCTTCAGAAGCTCGAGGGCTCGCCGATGGTAATGGGCTAATTCGACTTTGCCAACCTTGTAGATACCGAGGACCT
>NW_021429862.1:0-228 GCF_001605985.2 Dendrobium catenatum
GTTACGAGCCCAGAACATCATGAAGCAGGCAGCAGATTATCATAGGAAGGATGTTCATTTTGAGATTGGGGAATTTGTATACTTGAAGTTGAGGCCTTACAGACAGAATACTTTAGCAAGGAGGCTAAGTGTTAAGTTGTCCCCAAGGTATTATGGCCCCTATGAAGTATAGCAGAAGATTGGGAATGTAGTCGCCTGAAGTTACCACCCACTACTACAATTCATCCA
>NW_021429863.1:0-869 GCF_001605985.2 Dendrobium catenatum
TCTCACTCTTGTTAGTTATTTAACTTATCGTTGTACTCTTCAATTGGTTTAAAACAGGCATTCTAAATAATACTTTTTTTAAATGCTTTGTGCTCCAAAAGAATATTTAGGGCTTTTTGCCAATGCTTGGGATCTTTAAGCCTGTAATGTTTAGTGCTGTTTGTCTTACTGGTAGCTATATTTGGAATTTGCTGGGCTATGCTTTTCTGATGTTACTGTTGGAATTTTTCCAATGCAGCATTATTAACCAAAATTGTTAGTTTGATTTGCCTAAAATAGGCAAATTCTTAGAAACTAGGAAAGTTGGTAGTTTTTTTATAACAAGTTCCTATTTCTTTCTGGCTGCTTTTCTTTCAAGTTAAGCTCAGAAACCAAATTAAGCCCAAGTATTGGAGAGATCATCAAAAGTATTATTTGAGAGAGATTGTGGGATTTTTCAAATATAGGCCTCGTTTGGTTGCAGCATTCCTTTTGCATAAGCGGAGTTTAAAGAAACGGAGTAAACAGAGTTTGATTAAGCGGCATTTTTTTTTTCTTTTGAGATCGGCAGTATTACGAAGATATAAGAAAAGAGATTCTATAAAAGACGTGTTAACAAACAATATATACTAATTGTTTTCATTTTCATCGATTTAAATTGAAAACGGTGTATTAAGAAGAAACAAACGAGGTCATAGTGAAGTGAAACTCTTCAATATTATTCTAAGATTTCTTTTCATGATAACCTGAAATATCATTATTTTCTAAGCGTACGTACTTGTAAGACAATATTGCATGGAATCTATATAATTGATGATAATTAAAATACAAAGATAGTTACATATATGATAGAAAATCAATCACAAATATTTGAATGGACGGCAATCAAG
>NW_021429864.1:0-1193 GCF_001605985.2 Dendrobium catenatum
AAAACAAAAAAATTACCGCCGCGGTGTCTCACCAACATCAACCGTGCACGTCTTTAGTGACGTGGCAGGTAGGCGGCCTCTTGGCTTTTCCCCTTAACGGGGGAGACGCTGGGAGGCTGCCGAAATTTTGTCTGAAAAAGACAAGGACTAGGACATTATTTGGACATCTGTGAACTCATTTTAGACTCAAATGGACTTTAATATAATAACATTAAACATATGACCTATGAATTTGGGCATAAATAAGTAATCAATAAAAATTTTGAATTTAAATGAGTTAAGTGCAAAGCACTTTGACATGAATGAACGCAAAGGATTCCTTTTGGACTAGAACTTGAACTTGCAATGTGGACTTTGGCATTGAACTCAAAACTTGTGGACATCGAACTTGAATATGTACCGCAAGGGACTTTGAATTGAACTCAATATTGAATCAAGCTCAAACCATAGTGGACTTTTGAATATTCAAAATGAAATGCACAAAGACATGACTTGAATTCCATTTGAATATTAAGAAGAAGTAATTTGAATGATTTGAGCACAAGCAAATTCTTGTAACTTGATTGCAAAGGATTTGGTCTCTAGCTTGGATATGAACTATAATGGCTTTGGGATTGCACAACAATAAAGAAATTGGTTTAAGTCATGACATCAAAATTATAATGATTGTTAAGAATGATGAAGTTAAACAAGTCAAATAAACAAGTGTTAGTTTATGTTTAAACTAGCCACAAACTTTGATATGAAGTTCCTTCTTGCATGATAGCATTCAACTCATAACAACAATATCTGTGGAATAGAGAGATTAATGAATATGATAACAATTCATCATGCAAATTGCAAACTATTGTCAAGAAGAAAGAACTTGCATATGCAACCTGTTCACAAGCAACAAGGAGGCATGAAGAATGCGATGGCTTCGATTGGTATCAAGTAACTCGCAAAGTGTATTGAATAGATCATCTATAATGAGTGATAATTTGCTAAAATAGATGTGGCAATACCCAATAATTCGTATGCAAGCAAGGACTACAAAACCAATATGGGAATGAGTACCTACGAGTAAATACAAAGGAATTGCATTAGATGTTATGCAACAAACACCACGACACTCTAACAAGCAACAACAATTAGGTGTCAAGCAAATGTATCAATATCTTACGTACTATTGAAAAAGACTCATCACTTATAAA
>NW_021429865.1:0-437 GCF_001605985.2 Dendrobium catenatum
ACAAAAACAACAAAGCCTTTATCTCACTACGTGGAGTCAGCTACATGAATAATTTTTCTTCATTGTGCACAGTTAAGAATCAAATTCTCATTTAAATAAAATAAAAAATATCATTTATAATATTTTATAACTATATTTTTTAGGTTTACCTCTACCGTCTTGTAAACATGGATCTATTACATCTACTGTCCTAGTCAGGCCATTAGAAGGCCGATGGTTTATGTGGCCAAACCATTTAAGGTGACTCTGTCTAATCTTATCTATCATTAGAACTACTCCAACATTTACATGTATATACTCATTTAACATTCTATCTCTAAGTTTGAAACCACTCATCCACCTGAGCATCCTTATCTTTGCAACAATTAACTTAAATTTATGCTTAGTCTTTTTTATTGGCTAACATTCTACACTTAAAGCATTACAAATCTCACAAC
>NW_021429866.1:0-288 GCF_001605985.2 Dendrobium catenatum
AGACTACGAAGACTTCAAATAAAATTCAGAATGAGATTCTTTGTAAAATTTGAAGTTTGCACTTCTTTGAAATTAAATTGAAAGGGAGTGATTGTAATTGAGTGAATAAAAACATACACACACACATAAGGAGATCATAAAAATTTTATACTGATCGTACTGGACAATATCCGTTCATACAGGACTACTGACAGTTATCTCCTATTGAGCACATGGAATGAATAGGAACTTGCTTGAAAAATTTTCTAAGCCCTATTCGTCCGGGACGAATTTTATAATCGTCCAGGA
>NW_021429867.1:0-220 GCF_001605985.2 Dendrobium catenatum
GTTTGACCCTTAAATTCAAAAAGGGATATGGACCTATCCAATGGGATTTGGGTGTGATTTTTGGTGTGCTGATGATGTTTAGGATAAGGAGTGTAGAGCCACTGATTTTGCCCCAATCCAAGCCTAGGATAGATCCCTATAGTGATTTGAAGGTGACTTAGAGCTCACCTTGGGTGGTTTAGCTAACCACCTTAGAGTACTCCTTTTGAGCCCAAATTTT
>NW_021429868.1:0-207 GCF_001605985.2 Dendrobium catenatum
CTTTAAATCCGGCCCCGGACGATCCATTATTGGACAATCATCCGGGCCGATCCACTGTTCGTCCTGGACGATACACGTGGCAAGCATTTAAAATGTTTTAACTTCGGCCGGTACGATCAATTATTGTGCATCGTCCCGGACGATACACCTAATCGGCCCGGACGATCTGCTTTTTCAACGGTCGTTCGGCCTGACTCCTCGGGCCGA
>NW_021429869.1:0-554 GCF_001605985.2 Dendrobium catenatum
ATCAAACACCCCAAAAAGCCAATCCAAAAACAACCAACACCAAAATCAAAAACAAACTAGAGGCAAAGCCAAAAAGGCCTCTACCCCCAACAACAAAAATCAATGACCTTTCCAAACATTGCTGCTTGGAATATTAGAGGGTTTAATAACCCTGACAAAGTCAAAAGCTGTAAACACCTTGCCCAAACCCACAACCTTGAACTCATCTTCATCCTAGAAGCCAAAATCATTCATAACAACCTGCAAAATGATTGGTTTATGGCCAATCATCAAATTTTCCCAATAGAAGGCAATTGTGACAATTTTATGTTTTCCAATCCTGGTCGCATTTGGGTTAAATGGAACAAGAATGCTCTTAACTTTAGACCCCTTTTCATGACTAATCAGCTCATACATGGCACCATCACTACTATTGCTAATGTTGTTTGTACTGTCACGGCTGTTTATGCTAGCAACTCTCATTCTGAGAGGCAAGTGCTTTGGAGGAATATCCAGGATTTAGCTACTTCAATTAACACCCCTTGGGTCATTATGGGTGACTTTAATTGTTGCCG
>NW_021429869.1:1043-3699 GCF_001605985.2 Dendrobium catenatum
CTGGATTTATGCCTCATCAGATTAAAGCTACTGCTATTGCACTCATCCCTAAACAAGCTCATGCTAGCAATGTTAAAGACTATAGGCCAATTGCTCTTTGCAATGTTATTTACAAAATCATTGCAAAAATTATTGCAAATAGGATGAAGCAGGTGCTCCCCCATATCATTCATCCTTCTCAAGGTGGATTCATCCATAAGAGGATGATCTCTGATAATATTCTTCTGGCTACTGATATCCTTGGTTGTTTCAATCACAAGGATAAGCTTAAGTATTTATGTGCCAAATTTGACATCACAAAAGCCTTTGACATGGTGTCTAGAGAATTCTTGTACAAAAGACTTGAAGACAAAGGCTTTCCGAGTCTGTTTATTTCTTGGATCAAAGCTTGCACCTCCAATGTCCACTTCTCTATCTGTATAAATGGGGTTCTTGAAGGCTATTTCAACTCTACATCTGGCATTAGGCAAGGGTGCCCCTTGTCCCCTTACCTATTTTGCATCATTATGGATGGTTTGTCCTCTTTATTTGATCTTGCTACATCCAACAATTCTCTTCAAGGCATTAAAGCTGGTAATTGTGAGGTTTCTCATCTTATGTTTGCTGACGACCTACTTGTGTTTAGCACTGCCACCACTGCAAATGCTCACACTATTAAATCTATTCTTATGGATTTTGCGGCTGTTTCTGGGCTTAATGTAAACCCTAACAAAAGTTCAATCTTAATTTCCAAGAATACTATGATGGCTGAGGAAATTTGTAATATCCTGAATGTTCAACAATCCTTCTCTCCTATGAAGTACCTTGGTTTGCCTATCTTCTATAAAAAATTGAGATCTTGTGACTTCCAGCCGTTATTACAAAAAATCACCACTCTTCTTGATGGCTAGAAAGCCAAAACGTTGTCTTTTGCTGGAAGAGTCCAATTCATTAAATTCACTATATCCAATACTCTGGCTTATTGGATTCGGGGCTCAATAATACCAAAAGGTTGCTGTAAACAAATTGATAGGCTTTGCTCCAGATTCACATATTATGGCAACATCAAAGAGAAGAAGCTCATTACTATTTCTTGGAAAAACACTTGTTGTCCTAAAATAAATGGGGGTTTGGGCATACCTTCCATTGACTCACTAAAACATAGCTTTACCTGTTCCATTATCTGGAGATTTTTAAATACAAATGCTCTTCTTTTTAATTGGTGGAGAGCCAGATACCATTCGTTGTGGAATACTCTTGCTATTAAAAAATCTCCTTACTGGGATTTTATGTGTGCTAAAGCAAAAGAGATTCAAAGCTGTATTAGTTTCTCCATAAATGCCAGTAGCAATCTGTCTTTCATTTGGGATCCCTGGTGTGGTGGCCATTCTGTTGCTGATCATCTCACCAATACAAACTCTATTTCTACTTTTACCCATCTTTTTGGCAAAACTGTTTCTCAGTTTATTTTGGGGGATAGTTGGAATGTTCCTAACAGCTTTGATAATGACCTTGTTACTCTGATTAAGAATGTGGCTATTGTTTCACAACCAAAAAACCATTTCTGGTGTGACAAGCAACACCCTAGTTTTGGTGATTTCCATTCTATGTTTTCGGCACATAAAGAAAAGGTGTCTTGGCATAAGCATATTTGGCATAAAAGGGGAGCTCTTCGTTTTACTGTCTATGCCTGGTTGGCGTTTAAGGGTGGATTAAAAACAGCGGATGTCCTTGCTATTAGAGGTATTCTGGTTCCAAATAACTGCTGTTTTTGTCACAATAGTATGGAAACTATCACTCATCTCTACTTTGAATGTAGTTTCACCTTTGACATTGCCAAAAAGTTATTCCCTTGGTTACAAAAACTTTTAATGAGACCAAATATTTACCAGTTGTATGATAGTATTTGGGAGCAGAATTTTAATTCAAAAACAAGGAACCTTTTCCTTCTTACTGCCTCTGCTACAATCTATTATGTCTGGCGTGCAAGAAATGACAGAATTCTTGGTGGAATTATTGATTGTAATGACACAATTACTTCTAAAATCAAGAAAGCCATTTTGTTAAAAAATCTGGATTGGAAAACATGATGATTGCCGTATTCTGGAATCTGGATGCTGTTTTACTGGACGCTGGGCGTTGCTTTTTTCTGGAACCTGGGTGTTGCTTCAAAATTATGAGACTGCTGCAGTTGTTTTTGATGCTTGCGAGCTGGGTTTTTAATACCCTGAAGCCTCACTACTGTTTTTCTGATGTTAAGAAGGTTCAGTGGCAAAATTATTTTGGAAGGAGTTACAATTTTGATAGGACGATGATGAACGCTGATTATTCAGCTGCCCCTAGGACGGTCTACTGGGCAACCAGGGGCCATGCTCAACTGCGACCCAAACGACTTTTGACCCTTCGAGAATCTGAGCATTTTTCTGAGTCCTTGGCATCTAGGCCATTTTATTTTTTGGCATTTGTTATTACTGTTATGTATTTTCCTTTCTTTAGAATCCAAAATCTCTTTTTTGTTTGAGATTGTTGGATTATAGTTTTGGCTCCTTACTTACTTGTAATCTTTTTTGATCAATGAGATGGGCTTTATGCCCCAAAATTTCCCAAAAAAAAAAAACACAAAGAAGTTAAAAAAATATATTTAACAGCCCATCAAACCAGCAATGGTGGCTGCTAC
>NW_021429870.1:0-707 GCF_001605985.2 Dendrobium catenatum
GCAATTAGAGTGTGAAGGGTTCACAAGGTTACTCAAATGTAAGAATCTCTTTATGATTTTGGTGATTACTCTTCTTTTCTTCTTTCTAGTTGCTCTTGAAAAGATCTTTGGTGAAGATTTGATACTCTGCCAATACTTGGAGGGTGTGAAAGGATGATGGTACTCTGTAGATACTTGGAGGGTGTGAAAGGATGAAGGTACTCTGCCTACACTTGGAGGTTGTGAAAGGATGATGGTTCTCTGCTGACATTTGGAGGGTGTGAAAGGATGACAGTTCTCTACCGCACCGGGGATTGGTGGAAGAGACATTTTTGTAAGGGCTTCTATACCTTACTATGGGGGCAAAAGGAGAGTCACTTTGGTAATTGTGCAATACTTGAAGAGGGAGTCTTTAATGTTGAAGGATTCAAAAGGTAGATTTCCATTCATCTATAGTTTTTTGAATTCTCCCCTGGTGATTAAACAAGGAGGGTTGATCTCTAACCAAAAGCATTTGCTGGAGTTTGGAAAAGGAAAAGAAGTCATTGATGTTTTGAAGAGTAAGTCAATTTCACTCATGAAGGTTTTTATCCCTAAAGAAAATGATATGGAAGCTTCTTCATCAGGTTGCAAAGATTATAATTTGTTGAAGGATGATAAAGACATTGATAATACCATCCTTGGTGATGGTAATATCAAAAATTTAGTATCTTCATTTGGATCGGATA
>NW_021429871.1:0-220 GCF_001605985.2 Dendrobium catenatum
GTAATTTAATTTCGTTTGGACGAAAATTTTCCAGAGATCCAATCGTCCTGGACGATAATTTATTTCGTCCTGGACGATAATTTCTTTCGTCCTGGACGAATAGGACTTAGAAAAAATTTTCCGATCAAGTTCCTATTCGTTCCATATGCTCTATGGGACATAACTGTATGATCGTCCAGTATAAACGTATATCATCCTGTACGATCAATATAAATTTTAT
>NW_021429872.1:0-320 GCF_001605985.2 Dendrobium catenatum
CATATTGTAAAAGAAGTGCATAGTAATTTTTTTAAGTATATAAAATTTACCATCTAGTTCAAATCTAGTGCATTTGAAAATTCTCAAATCTCAGCAATTTTCAAATACAACTCAAACTTACTGCCATTGTCACTGTCAACCCTTGTGGACCACCGCCAGCCACCCACGACAGTCGCTCACCACTTAGTAAATTCTAAAAATATATAATTTATTAAATCAAGTGGGTGTTAAATCCTGAAAACTTATTGACATTATAGAGGTTAAATCTATATGTACTATTTGAATATTAATTTCAAGATTTAAAGTCTATTAACTAAAAT
>NW_021429873.1:0-396 GCF_001605985.2 Dendrobium catenatum
CATATCAATAAATGTTTCAATGCTTTTATGATATATTCTCAAAAAATTATCTTAATCAAGCAAGAATCTCGAGGTAGAATCGAATTAGAAACTTCAAAAATTAAATTCAAGAGGATATGAACTCCGATTTCAGTGAGCTTATAGTCAAACTGAGCGTCTCGGAAATACGAACCCAACGACACCAAATTGAACTCCATCCGAGTCCAAATAAGTCTGAATCGAAGACTCGAAGTGTTGTTGGAAGGTTTAAATCAGAATTTGAGTTACCAAACGGTCCCCGATTTTAACGAGCTTATACTCGAATTGAACGGCTCGGCGAGAAGAATCCAACGAGCCCAAGATCCGAATTCCAACATCACTAAGACCTTTAAATGTCCAACGAACGATGCACGATTG
>NW_021429874.1:0-395 GCF_001605985.2 Dendrobium catenatum
AGAATCATCCAGGATGATCGGTCCTCTGTAAAAATTTTGTCCAGACGAATAAATGTTCGTCCAAATGATTAACTGACTTAGGACAGTTTTAAGCAGTTTCTAGAACCGACCTTGTAATAACCGTTTGTACTAGACGAACCTAGTTCATACAGGATGATCAGCTGTACGAAAACATTTCATACACATATTCAAATAGGGTCATTTCAGATCGTTTAAGTAAAATCGTTCAGGACGATCCACGATCGTACGGGACGATCCATTGCGTACAAAATTGAATACTTGCTATTTTTGGGCGTTTTTCTTGTATTTTGTATAAATAGTCCAAATTAGACTGTCACCCAATCTTTTTGTCATTTGCTCTTCGTGCCTCTTGAGAGAATAGCCAAGGAGAGAGT
>NW_021429875.1:0-213 GCF_001605985.2 Dendrobium catenatum
AAAAAATAGGGGAGATAAAAATATTTTTGTTGTTTTACAATTTTTGAAAAGAAAAAAAAGATACAAATTCAACAGTATGTTCTCCCTCTTTGACATTATCAAAAAGAAAGGAGGCATAAAAAAAAACAAAACGAAAAAAAGATAAAAACGTTCCCTGATCTAGTGAAAAAAAAAACAAAAAAAAAATTCTTAAAATGAGAAAGTTACCTCTTA
>NW_021429876.1:0-5355 GCF_001605985.2 Dendrobium catenatum
CATGCATTATAAGGCTAAATTATCTAAGACTTGATGCATAGTTTTTTTCTTTAAGTGTCACTAGTATTGTAGGGGATGAAAATATATTTATTTCTAACCCTTTAGACATTGCACGCATATAAATGAGTTTATGGACTTATAATAAAATAACATAAGAAAAATAATATAATAATTGAAATTTTCTATAGGGTCCTAAAGGGTGGGGGAGCGTGCACACAAAAGGGCTCCCTAAAGGTCATCTAAGTTTTAAGAAAAAACTCACTATACCAAAGGCTACAACCTGGTGGTTTCGCCCGTATCACCCCCACCAGAATGGATGGGGGCGACTGATGCTCGGATCCATTTGTCCATGCTCCTTCATCTAGTGCCCCAAATGATCCTTCTTCTTTGCTCTCCAAAGTCCCATCGTAAAGAACACTGAAAAGGGAGAAGGTTGTACTAGAGCAAGTTAATATTAATCATGTAAATAATCAAAACAAAATGCAATAAAAATAATAACATACCTTTTTTTGGGCTTGTATACTGGTTGAGCCATTTGCCTTTTGAAGCTTTCAATTTTTGGAAATAGTTCATGCATTTCACCACACTTTATCTCAATGCACAAGTAGTAAAAGAAATAGTAGGAAGAGAGAGGGAGAAGTAAAGAGAGTCGATGTTTACTTTCCAAACTTCTGTACTTCAACCATCATCCAACAAGCTTAACAAGATCCATAGGAAAACACTTCATACAGCATGTAAATAAGACAATGCAACTTCCCTCTCAAACAACCACATGAAACATTGCCAAGCATTTATACTCATTTTTGTCATAGTGGGCTACTAATGCATATAACTAACTTTATAAAAGCTTTCAAATTTCTCTCTAATCGACTCATAATCAATTAAATATGAAAGGATGCCTTTAAGGATTATACCACACATGCCAAGTCACCTCTCGTGTTTCTACTCAAAGCCATCTTAACAAATCCATACATATTTAAGAAAACTCTTGAATAGAAAACCCACATAAAAATAACTATGAATATTCTTCATTGAGAGAGAAGACACACAAATGCTCTCAAACATTCTGTATACCCATCCAAAGAAAATTATAAAACCTTTCAACATAAAGCAAGACATCTTGTATTTGAATAATTCAATCTCAATAATCGAAATCAACATGAAGCATAGCTCTCCACGACCCAAAACATGCTCAAAAGTTGAAACACAAAATGCCATTTAGATTCTCCAACACAATCACCAACGCTACTCTTTCATGAGATCCAAGCAAATAGAGAAGAAATAAGATTCAAGAAAACATGAAATGACCTCAAAGTCCGCCAATGATTCATAGCTAAACATGCCTCCTATAACATAAATAACATGACTTTGAGTCTACAAAACACATACATATTCTCCAACAAATTTTCTGCCTTCACGCTCTATGTCACCAAAAAGTTTTAAAAGGAACTTCAACTTAAACTTGTGAACATGCTTTTGTGTGAAACATACAATAATTACCAAAGGTTTGAAACCCATTTTATATTATTGAGAAGAAGACGGGATAACTGAAAAGTCACGTTTTCTCGAATTAGCCTAAACTCATTATTAACAATAATACCATTGAAGTCAACGAAAGATTTTTGACATTTGTTATGTAAATTCTTAAGAGGTATAGAAATATAAATCATGCTTCAAGCTAACAAATATATGACAAGACCCTTCTAAACTTAGACTCACAAATTTACTTTCATGTCAAGACCATTCTTCAAATAAGAAGTTCATTCCAAAAAGAATGTGATGCTACAAAGATCCTTCTAAACTTAGACTCACGAATTAGCCTCCTCATTAAGGCATTTCATTGAACAACTAATATGTGATGCTACAAAGATCTATAGAACCAATCAATGTGAAAATCATGCTTTACCCTAAGGGAAAGAAGATCTATATCTATCCACATGCTTAGTTAATCTAATAAGAATGTAATCTCCACCCATTTCATTAGGAACTTTAGGATGAAGGAATATATTATTAAACCATAGTCTTTCAAATGGATTTGCTAACATATAATCATGGCATTTTGAATTAGATTTTTCAATACAATCCACTCAAAGCATAATCATCCATAACTCAACATAGCATGCATATCATCGTCCAACAACTACGAAACACAACGACTTTCTCATAAGCAACAATGATGAAAAGATCTTTATAAAATAACATGACATAAATAATATCCTTCATAAAGTAAACATTGCTTCAAACAAAATCTACACACATCATAGTCATCTATGCAAGGAAAACTTCACTTTGAACCAATCAAATCTATTTCACCTTGGTGATGAGAAAGATTGAAGGAAAAGGAAAGAAGGAAGAGAAGAAGAAGAAAAGGGAGAAGGGGAAATGAGAAGGAATAAGATATATACTTGTTGTTGAAGAGGTGAAAGGGGGCTTGGATCCCTTCGCCTAGGTCGATCCAGAAGTGGGAAAGATGGGAGTAAGGGGGATTTTGCACACCTAGAGCCGGATAGGTCTTGGAATGGCGTTGAACCTCCTGGAACGGAGCTAATATGGAGATAAAGGTAGGAATATCGAGATCTTCAAGGTCATTCATCTGGGTTGGTTTGAAAAAAAGAATGGCCAGGAGTAGGGAGCTTTCACACACAAAGAGAAGGAGGCTTCGGTCCGCCTGGCTTCTATAAACCAGAGGAAGATCTTGAAAATTTGGAGCCAGATATGGTGATCCTCGCCAATGCTCGGAGTAAATACCCGTTCATGCTAAGAACTGAAGCCTGCTGAATTTTCGCTAACGAGGCCTACATTCCTTCTAAAATAAGCATATCATACGAGTGAATCGAGGCAATGACTCAGTATTTGAATTTCAATGAAATCTCTGTCATTCGTTTGATTTCTTGACTTATGAACAAATTTGAACTCATGAGAAAAAAAGGAATTTAATTAAATACATTGAACTAAAAGTAAAATCAGATCCGATTCAGGTCAATTTGGGTTTAATTTAATTTGATCAAATTAACATAATTAAATTTAAAAATGACAACTCGAATCATATCAAACTCGACGCAGCTAAGGACAAAGGAAAAAAACAGAGAAAAAACAAACAAAAACAGGGACTCAGGCAAAATAGAGAGCACCCAATCTACAAATCAGCATTCAGCAGTTGATAGGACTGAAGGAGGATACGAAGGCAACAACCCCGGTTGCCACAGCAACAAAACCAACAAACCAAAAAACCGAAGCTGGGCCGTCCAAGGGGCAGAGAAAGAACAACCAAACAGTCCAGGATGCACTCTCATCATCATTGTCCCGTTCAAAAAAACTCTTCAACCAGCCACCAATCAGCAATAATTCACGGTCAGAAAGGGGATTGGAAAAGAGAGGAAAATTTCTATTTGAGCACCTCCACATTATTCCAGCCATGGGTCTTCTTTCTAATAATGAACTTGATGTTGTTAACAACCAATTGGGGAGACAACCATGTGTTAGAGAAGCGCCTGGATATCCTTTCCTTCCACAGATTATAAATGATATATGCCATAATAGAATAGCAAAATTTTTTTTCCAAAGAAGGGTCAGAGGCCAAATCCAGGAAATCATAAACTTGAAATAAGTTAGGCCTAAGTAAAAAGCTCCCAAAGGCTGGAAAAATCAGCATAAGCACAGAAAATGAAAAATCACATTCAAAGAAAATGTGATGATGGGTTTCATTCTGGCAATCACAAAAAGAGCAACAGGGAGAGACTGAGAGGCCTCTACTAAGAAGAATATCAGCACATTTAAGTTTACCAGTAATGGCCATCCATGCATAACAAGCAAATTTGAGAGATCCCTTCTTGTGCCAAATAAACTTATGCCAAGCCACCTCTTCCAGGTTAGAGTAAAAAACCTCAGTAAATTGTTTGAATTTAGGATTTGGCAAATCCTTTGAAATAGAAACAGTATAATCCTGAATGCCCACATTCTCAATAGCACTCCTAACATTAATCGGTAAACCAATAGGTAAAACCAAAGTGCCATGAACAATAAAATCCTTAACCTCCCTGGAATAAAGCCGAGCATCACAAAAGGTTTCACCCAGAATAGAACCATCCAGCCAGGGATCCCACATAAAGGAGAGATTACAATTACAGCCAACAGAAAAGGAGAGAAACACCTTTCAAAGGTTTTTGTCAGGAAATTATCAATACTAAAAAAAATCTCAACCTTTTCTATCTGAGCTCGAGACATGTATTGATGGTTTTAATTTTTTTTAAGACTTGTTATATAAAAAGATCTAAAAAGATCAATTATATAATAAAAAAACTTAAAATCAAAATCACATCACATTTTCCTGCATTACACCTACAATTTTTCTCTTTGAGTCTTCATACTTTGAAATTATTGTACAATTAATTAATTTGTCAATATTATTAAAATATCTTTTTTCAATATAAGTAATTAAACAATCATTCATCCAAGAGTCTCCCATACGATTGCACAAACAATTCTTCATAATTTTCATAGCTGAGAATGCTCGCTCGATTGTTATTGTGGCAATTGTAATATAAAAGTAAGCTTTATAAGTAAGAATACCAAAAAGTAAATATCATTTTTCTTATTCTCAACCTTTTTTTGTGCAAGTTTCCAATTAAATTTAAATTGTTGAGTATATCACTATATCTCATATCAATGACAAAAGTCACAAATTGACAATCTAATATAATGAGATCTATATCTAAAAAATTTGATGGATATAATTTTTCAATAACTTGAGCCTTTGATTTGAAGTATCTGTTCAAATCTATGACCAAAAATATGATGACATTATTAATCAAAATGGAACATGCATATTTGAACAACATAATAAAATAATTTTAATGAATACATTGTAATTTATATGCAAATATATTTACCTTTGTTGAATAAAAAAAAGAGAAAATCCCTCGACTAAAATTTATGTCAAAGATTTTAGAGATTATATAAATATAATACACTCATAGGTGAATGATCACACAAATTAAAAATTAATTCTTAATTATTTTTTAACATTAAAGTGAGTTTTTCTGTCAAAGAAAAACCAGAGAGATCTTCTTGCACATATTTTTTGCTAGAGAGAGAGCAAAAATCCCAATATTTTTTGGCTTAAACCCAAAAATAACAAAATAATTTCTTCTGTCAAATAAATTTATTCCTAGATAGAGAGCAAAAACTATTTTTTAACAACATTTTTGTCCTTTTCTATAAAATATGTGATTTAGTTAGAGAGATCTTTTTGCACATATCGAGAGAGAGAAAAAAATTAACATAATTTGCATAAAGCCATAAACAGCTACGAAGAGAGAGAATAAGAGTAAATTACTCACGATTGCGATTATGGAT
>NW_021429877.1:0-366 GCF_001605985.2 Dendrobium catenatum
ATTGAAATAAAGCTAAAGACAGATCAATAAATGTTAAGCTTTTACAATCTGGATGAATGATTAGCTACATAAAAGTATAACTTCTCTTAGGGTTTGCTTGGTTGGCTATAAAGTGAATGCAGTGTAAAATAAATACATTGAGATTGTTTGTAAAGTGAAAGCAAGGGAACTGTTTGTCTGTTTGTGATGAGGACATCGATCCAAAGTCCAAACATGTGCATCACCGATCGATGGCCATGATTCAGAGCTTATTTTTCTAATTGTTTATGCATTTTTATTTTTATTTTTCCTATTGTACCCTTATGCTGAGTTGAGTTATGTTGGGGCCCAGAGGGCAATTTAGTCTTTATTTATTCATGTATGCTT
>NW_021429878.1:0-201 GCF_001605985.2 Dendrobium catenatum
GATACAATTTGTTCTTCAATTCGAGAGGAAGAACGTAATCTCCAAAGTCTCCGGCGAAGCCAAGAGCCCAAAACAAAACCTAGATCTCAAAGAGAAAACTCAAATTCAAGATGAGATTCAAATTCCCCTCCAAACTCCTAATTATACAAAATTAATCATAAAGAACAATAATAAACTTCCTAAAACAGCCTTCCCATTCAA
>NW_021429879.1:0-410 GCF_001605985.2 Dendrobium catenatum
TAACAACAAGCGAACATTGCAATCCCGTCTCTGTTCCGGGTCGGGGTTGTCGGGCCGTGTGGTAAATAGTGAGAACACGTGGCACTATTTTACTGGCGTCCGAACGTAGAGCTACGTCAGGTGACCGAACCAAATAAAAGTTCCTACCAATGAGATCATTTGTAGGCAAATATCTCTCTATACAACTCAAACTGCTGCTCCTGATGCTCCTTCTTTGCGTTGACGAGCTTTTCATAATTGGGAGAAATTATTACATGTGGGATGCAGATGTTGAGCTATGTCTGGACTCCAGTGAAAGTATAACACGTGGATTAATAAGAAACTGAAGCACAGACATAAGTTAACTGGTCAACTAAAATAGGGATTGGAAGATATGAAGATTACCTAGTCTCTAATAGCTGAGAGAGAGA
>NW_021429880.1:0-218 GCF_001605985.2 Dendrobium catenatum
GATCATTGAGATATCCCTTGGAATTTTAAATATAGAATGAGCATTTTTTAATAGTATTCATGGGGATGATTAGTATACATTCATATTTTGATTTTTTACTAATCTATTTTTTAATTACAAGTCTTATATTCAATCGTTACATGCTTTGAGTGCACAAACTTGCAAATAGCTTAGGCTCTCCTAGATTTAAGAATTGATTGTGTTTATGTATCTGTATG
>NW_021429881.1:0-248 GCF_001605985.2 Dendrobium catenatum
AACCCCCATCAGCCATGTATGCCGCCGGCCCCCATGGAAATCATCTAGGATTTGATTCTTAATTATTTCCTAATCCCCTTTGGGAAATAATTAATGTTTCTTTTCCCCACCTCCACAGCCGAAACTCTCCATCCACTTTGATTTATATTATTTCCTAAGTGAGCTCTTCACTTTAGGAAATATTTCAAAATCCCCATTATTCCCCTTGGCTGAATTCCTCAATCACCTCATGTTTGCATTTATTTCCT
>NW_021429882.1:0-3338 GCF_001605985.2 Dendrobium catenatum
CAAATTTATGAGTTCTGCATTTTGTTTTTGATGTTTTGAATTCAAGGGAACTAACTTTAATTAACTGTTTCTGTAAAAAAACAAGGCAAAGAGCTTGCCCGATTCACTATCAGCAAAGGTTCAAGTTGTTGTTGAAGCATTAGAAGGGAAGGTTAGTGCTTGATTGGGAGAACGCTTGCATGCGTTTTTATTTTTTTCTCATTGTAATTGTTGTTGTCAACTTTTAATGCCTCCTATTATTTTCTTGGATGCGCTTCCGGAATACTTGGTGTTTTGATCCAAATACGTATCTTTCCGTGGTAATGTTGGACAGAGAGAAACTTTAATATGCCTTCTTTGTTTTCCTTTATATTTCTTCGTTCAACCTTGAGAAGCTTTCTCAATCAACACCTTTCCAGTATCCTTTACGGAAAGTTAGACGAACTTTCTCAGTCATCATCTTTCCAGTATCTTTAAGGAAAGTTAGAATTGCTCAGTTAACCGAAGCTCTTTTTTTAAAGTTACCTTCACTTGTTTATCCATTATCGTCCTGTGTTGCAAATCAGTCATTTTTTTTTCCATAAAATAATGCATGGTAAAGGCTATTATTTTGATAATAACCTCAGATAATTTTACAATTATTGGTGTAAATGAGATCCTATTTTTTTTTTTGTATTTAATTATCAAGCCAAACACAAGCTATTCATGAGCATAAGGACTATCTAAAAGTTTTTTTTTTTTATGAATAATAAAATATACATAACTTCATGCATATTTACATTGATCCAAAAAAACAAACATACATGAATAATAAAATTTCATCACCTAGCTCAATTCAAGGCTACCCGCGGTAGTACCGGGGATAATGATGCCCTGTGGTTACACCAGTTTGTTAGCAATCTTACTGGTACGACTTTTGAATGATATGCTGAGTTATCAAATAATTCAGTGAAAACATTCGCCGAATTGGAAATAATGTTTATCAAAAGATTTGTCAGTGCTGGTTGTGCAGCCAAGAAGGTGATTATTGCTGATCTTGCTCTCGAGAAGAGAAGAAAGGATGAGTTCGTCACCAAGTATATCACAAGATGGAGAAATCTTAGTATGAAGTGTGAGTAACAGCTCACTGAGAAACATGGTGTAGAGCTCTTAATGGAAAATATTGATTATCAAATTTCTCCTTATCTGACAATGGCTACAATAAACACATTCTAAGAATTGTTAGATCGGGCAACCAAATTCAAAAAAATTGCCTAAGCCTAGAACTTTTGGTTTCAGCTACAACAATAACCCCTTTGAAAATGAGAAACAAATTAGAACATATGATCCAAAAAGGAATGAGGTAAATACTGCATTCAATTCTTTCTCTGATAAGAAATCGAAGCGGAATCGACAAATCCACCTAAGATGATAAAAAAAA
This sequence comes from Dendrobium catenatum, assembly GCF_001605985.2. Taxonomy (NCBI): domain Eukaryota; kingdom Viridiplantae; phylum Streptophyta; class Magnoliopsida; order Asparagales; family Orchidaceae; genus Dendrobium; species Dendrobium catenatum. Next base: position 1,400 of record NW_021429882.1, read on the forward strand.
TGATGAAGAGACAAAATGCCCCTATTCTAAAAAAAATAAACAAACCCTAATCTTGTAAGAAATAATGTACTGGAAAGATTTTCAGGCATGCACTCAAGATCGTTCTTCAACTATTGGAATCTTATCGACCTGAGCAAGCCGACATGATCAATGATTCAAATTATATTGCCCATATCACAGGATCATACGTCATCTGATTTAAGATTATTTTGTATTCAAGGAATGGGTTGAGAGGAGCTGTTAGAATGGCGAACTCACCATTTCAGATAATGTATTGGTTTATCCCAAAAGGGAAAAAATCAATGTTATCTCTTCTATGCCAGGCCAAAATACAAAAGATAATAAGGGAATAGTACCACAAGAAGAGGAAGATGATTGAGAAATCTTCATTTAAAAAAAAAAAACCAGATGAATGTCTTGTTGCCTATCAAATTCATTCGTCAGAAGAATGCGTTTGAGTTGGAGGTTGATTCAAGACTATTCTCTTCGAAGATTCCAGCTATGAAGGGGCCCATTCCAAATAAAAAGAAACTCCTTAAGATATTTTAAAGATCACAGAGGAAAGCAAGGTTCAACATCAAAATCTCGAAAATTAAAGAAAAAGATATTAGTAAGGCAGAAGATTGAAATTCAACGATATATTGATTCTATTGATACATATCAATAACCTCCTAGGCGACGCTAGAACAATATATGGCTGGCCTACATCTTGACTCAGAGTCAGATGAAAAAGATAGTATTCTAAAGGAAATTTGCCAACCATAGGTTATCTAGGTGGAAGGCCTCAAAGAGGGTGCATTGCACCTCTTACTATCCACATGGCTGATGTGAAAATTCCTTCTCATGAAGCATATCGTGTAACAATATCTTTCACTGATTCAGACGAAGAACTTCACTTTCCTGATAATGAAAGTGATAATAAGAGCAAGGAAACACTTAAAGATAAGTGTCCAAAGCTCAAAGGTAGCTCATAGCCCAAAGAAATTATAAATGTGGCAAATTCAGATACTCTAATGTTGAGGGTCGTGCATCTAAAGAGGTGACGCAAATCTAAGGAGTATAAAGAAGATTCTTCCTCCACCACAAAAGAAGGTAAAAGACCAGGAGAGGAATATTCAACTCAATGAGGTTGCTATGCCACAAGATCCACCTAAACTCAAGACTGTTAATGCAATTGTGGATTATAATGTCTTGGACCATCTCTGCAAGTTAACTGCATTGCTAAGCATCTATGATGCTCTCTTTATATCTAAGGACATCCGAGAAGCACTCATTAAAGCTTTGCAAAATCCAAAACAAGATGAGGCATTATTTGCTGAATAAAGCATGAAGACGCTTTGTATGCTCAAATACTGCTACAATCACCTTTAATGATAATGATATACTCTTGAGAACAATAGATTATAATCGATCACTGTATGTTACTGTAGAGAATAACAATATTCAAGTAAATAGAATTTTAGTTGATCCAAACCCCTCTGTCAATCTTATGAGTATCAAAATAATCAAAGAATTAGCTATTGATATTCAATACTTGAACAAAAGTATGGTATTCATGGGATGATAGAACCATGGGATCTTGATCGGGTCCACCTCCATCCCCCAACAAACGAAACAAATTTTGAATCTATCTTAAATGATTTATCTTTAATCGAGAGTTCTCTTCTACGAAGTAGGAGGGGTAATTAAATATGAGGGCTTGAGCTCATAGGAAATAAGGATCCAGAATTAAATAAATCCCAATACAATTATCGGGAAAAATTTGTCTAATTAAAAAATCAATTTACCTCAAGGAAAATTAAATCTTAATCCTAAGAAGCGGGGTTTGTGCTGAGCGCCATTTTTCTCGAGCGAACACTTTCATGTCTACTGGCTTGATCATTGTAAACAATGCGCGGTCATTGTACCCTTTTGGAAAAGCAATTCTTTCCTTAGACAC
>NW_021429883.1:0-511 GCF_001605985.2 Dendrobium catenatum
TTGGGAGAGCGAATCGATCCCATTAGTGTCTTCGATCACTTGGCCGGATTAGCTCAACGGCCAAGGGCTTCGGGGGATCGTTTCAACCCCGAGACTTCCTTCAATCTTCACCTTGTTTGATTGCAATATTTCCTGCTTTATTTGTACATAATTATGACATAATATAAAATGTTATATGATTGTTATATAATCATAATTATATAATTATAATGTCATATAATTGTTATATAACATTATATAATTATTATAAAACAATTATAAAGCTGCCTCTTTACCGTTTTAAATCAAGAAACAATAAACTTAGACAAATAAGAAAAACAGATAAGGTATGTTTCATGTTAAAGTGCTCAAGGCCTGAAGTGAGAACAAATGCTATTTTGTGGATGTGGACGCAGGTGATGGGTGAGGGAGGTGAGGCTCGCCGGTGTGAGCATGTCTTGTTCGTGTGAGTGAAGTCAGATACTCTCTAATTTGCATAAGTCCAATAATTCAGGAAAAATTTCGACAGCCA
>NW_021429884.1:0-637 GCF_001605985.2 Dendrobium catenatum
TCGACCACCGTCGGAGCTCTTCCCGCCGCCTGAAGACACCGGAACTCTGCCGGATATTCGGGAGAGCGCCAGAATTCTGCCTAACTTCCATGGGATGCGGAAATTCTTCCCAATTCACAGCAGAGTTCCCTCCTGACGCCGAAACTCCGCCCAAGTGAAGTCGGATTTCTTCTCTGCCACCAAAAGACGTTGGACTTCTACCTGACGTCGGGCCTTCACTCTTCGCCAAGTTTCTACCCGAAGCCAGACTTCTACCGGTTATCGGACTTCGCTGGACGTCTATGCGAAGATGGATTTCTTTCCATTGTTGGAATTCTACCTGACACAGTCCTTCTGACCTCCGTCGCCAACCGACTACAATATTTCTGACCTCTATCGCCCGTCGACTACGGTCCTCCTGACTTAAGTTGCCCACCGACTATAGTCCTTCCGACCTCCGTCGCCAGCCGACTACGGTCCTCCTGACTTACGTCGCCCACCGACTACAAGCCCTCCGACCTCCGTTGCCCGCCGACTGCGGTCCTCCCAACCAAACGAATACGTCGATAGTAACTCTTTATATTCACATCATGTAATGTACTCTATAAAATGTACATCAATCTAAGGCCTTCTCCCAAGGAAGGGCCTCATTTGTAAT
>NW_021429885.1:0-229 GCF_001605985.2 Dendrobium catenatum
TATTTTTGGTATGAAAAGACTCTGGTTAAAGCTTAAGAGGTTGAAGCAAGTTCTGGATTGGTGGAATCATAATGTGTTTAGAAATGTTTTTTCTAATATTTTACAAGTGGAACAATGTGTGACTTCTAATGAGAATTTATGTCAGAATGATCCTTTTGATGCTAATTTTTCCTTGTTAAAGCAGTCAAAACTTGTTTTTTTTTTAATTTTCAAGCTCAAGAAGAGGTCT
>NW_021429886.1:0-265 GCF_001605985.2 Dendrobium catenatum
AATCAAAATCATCAGAAACTCACATCAGAAAAGTATCAATACAGAAATCGAACAATCATACAGAAATCGTATAACAGACAGAACAGATAATAGCTTAATCAGAAATCAAACATCGGATATGAACTTCCCCTTATGTCTTCCTTCCAGATGTCAGAACTTCCTTCCAGATGTCAGAACTTCCCCTCTTCCCCTTATAGCTCCTTTTTATGCTTATAACACCAGAATTTTCCCTTATAGCTCCCTTTTGTGCTTATAGCACCAGAAC
>NW_021429887.1:0-250 GCF_001605985.2 Dendrobium catenatum
TGCATTCCTCCGACGGCCTGCGACCAGATGTGATACTTAGAATACTCCACAGAGCCGCCTGAAGAGCCCTCACCTAATGCGGCATGAGTCTCTCGAAGCCGTGTATAATCCTCTTGTGAAAGTATAATATAAATTTATATAGTTAAACTAAAACTTAGAAAATATTAAACATATATAAAAATATATTTACATAGGCTTTTCTTGATCTCTCATCAAATTTAAGTTACCTTATGTTGTTAACTCATCATTT
>NW_021429888.1:0-310 GCF_001605985.2 Dendrobium catenatum
GTCCAGTAGCTATAGGAAAGGGTCCCATTATATCTATTCCCCATTGGGCGAAAGGCCATGGGCTTTGAAATGATGAGATCTTCACAGCAGGTGAATGGGTGAGGTTGGCGTGTAGCTGGCAATTGTTACATTTTTGGACGAATTCCAATGCATCTTGTTTTATCGTGGGCCAGTAGAACCCTTGTCTCATAATCTTAAAAGCGAGCGCTTTTCCTCCTAAGTGTTCTCCACATATACCTGAATGGACTTCCCGTAGCGCATAATCAGCCTCTAACGGTGGGAGACACTTAAGATATGGCCCAGTAAAGGC
>NW_021429889.1:0-566 GCF_001605985.2 Dendrobium catenatum
ATGGAGAGTTATGTTTAAGTTATTTCAAGCAGATATGGAGAGTGGGGTTGAAGCTCATTCACAACTCAGTGGATGGTGTATAATGTTGCCAACATACCAAGTGATCGTGCTTACCTAAAGGACCCTATCTAACTTCATTAGATAGAAGATGTTGACAAATTATATTGATGGAGCTACTAGATGAGTTGGATCTGGTGCTGCTGGTGATGATGTAAAAACTCCATTTTCATAGGTTCCTTCAAGAAGAAAATTTTAGAAAAATGACTATTATACTCAGAGGAAAATCTAGTACAAAAACACTATATATTAGTTTTCTAAAATGATAGTAAGTATTTGAGTGTCTTTTAGGTAACTTATTGCAATTATAATGCATAAAGTGAACATGATAACTATATTCTAAAGTATAATTTTACCACAATCATCCCAAATGTTAGAACAGACAGATTATCTCAATACTCTCAATGATAAATTGTGCCAGTAAATGACTTATATACGATTCATATCTTAGTAGTCCTTCATAAATAAAACCCCAATACAACAACAACAACAACATCAAGCCTTTATCC
>NW_021429890.1:0-482 GCF_001605985.2 Dendrobium catenatum
GCTTGCTAGAACTTGCCATTGAAAGATCTTAAGAGAATAAAGGTTTAAAAGAGATGTGTGAAAGTGACTGTTCAGTTAAAAAATGACTGTTCATACCAGACAAAATTTCTTTTGTTTTGTACAAACAAATTTCGTATGGACAAATGAATGAGTCAAAAAAGAAATGGCTTTTCGTAAACACACAACTTATGAAGCATCCTTTCATACAGGCTTTTGACCAAAATGATCGTACATAATACGTGTTCATCCGGATGATCAGAAATTCAATTCATTTTAATGGCAGTTAAAAATCGTCCCCCGCTATGAACCGACATGTGTTCGTCTGGACGAACCAAAGGTTCGTACAGACGAATATCATAATAAAAATGACCATATCCATTCAACTGTTTTATGCATTCGACTTGACATCTAAAAAAAAAATTTCGTCCTAGACGATTTACGATTGTACAGACGAAGTGACAATTTTAAACTTAAAAACTGTA
>NW_021429891.1:0-371 GCF_001605985.2 Dendrobium catenatum
GTCTATAGGCAATACTATCAATAAATCTATAATATCCATGTCCATAGCAATGAATTTATACAATATCTATATCCATCCTATCCATATCAATGTCAATATAGTATTCATGCTCAAATGATCAATCAATGAAATCGATGAAATCGTACAATACAGTAAATCCGATCAAATCGATAAAGCAGTAAATCCGTATGTCAATACAGTAAACATGCATTCAATACGATAATATATACTGAACAAGTACAATCAACTGGCTATGTTGCTGTTGTAGAATACATATTGCTGTTGTAGATATCCATACGTTGGTTTCAATAGAAAGAGTCATCACTCTATTGCCCGTCGGCATATCTATAAGAACTCCTTATGACTCCCAT
>NW_021429892.1:0-767 GCF_001605985.2 Dendrobium catenatum
ATTCTGAAACAACCACAAATGTTATTTGCAATAGTTAAAATCGCTACAAAATCTCCTTAAAACTGATTTTGAAATTCGATTTTTCATGTAGTGAATACAAAATCTTGATCTACAAGAAAATAATAATTTAATTGCAATAATATGATTTAAATTATATATACATATATGCAAATTGACATATTTAATAGTTCATTTTAAATTATAGATTTTAGTTTCATAAATAAAAATTCAGTAATGTACATATAAATTATTTAATATTTTTTAAAAAATTAGAATTCATTTAATAAATGTTAAATACTTTTAAAATTGATTTCCTGATTTTTAACTCTAATCATTAAAAAATAAATCCAATAGTTAAGATCTAACAAAACTAGTGCATTATAGATGCTCATCCCAACTCAATTATTGGAGAAATTATTATGTGCAGAGATCGAACGCAAAATGACATCCAGAGACCAACCAGAATGCGTCACATCAATAATATCAAGCAATATCGAGCCACGGTACCAAGCAAAAGGGTGACATGGCGCATTCTGATTGATCTATGGATGACATTCGACGTCCACAGAAAATAATTAATCCAATTATTGAGTCAAGACAGGCTCAAGAACGGTATCTCTAATTGCTCCTGAGTAGAAATGACTTGAAGGGTTGAATCTGACTGCAATTGAGCATCTGAATATGCATTGATACAAAAATCAACTCATCAGCAATATATAAGTACACAAGTTGTTCCATAATGTAAAAGATAATTCCTAGAAAACCCT
>NW_021429893.1:0-365 GCF_001605985.2 Dendrobium catenatum
TTAACATTATGAACATTCTAAAAATTAGCTTAAATAAAAAAGTCAACTACTCGGTCAACCATAATTTGATAACTAGGTCCGAATTTCTAAAAATCATAACTTTGTGTCGAAAGCTTTTAACTCAAATAAACTCAAAGTCTAATTACTCCCCATAAGGTCTATTATTTAATAAAAATACTAAGACTCTAAAATTTTATTTGTTTTTAAAAGTTAACTTTGGACCCATTTGTTCTAGTAGATAGGATCACCCCAGGCATTCCAAAATTCAATAATCAAACATAAATTTTAGAGAATATTATTATAAACACTTAAAACCAACCAACCAACTAAATTAATTAAAATCAATCTCAAAAAACTAACATTTA
>NW_021429894.1:0-292 GCF_001605985.2 Dendrobium catenatum
CTCCAACGCTGGTATCCGAGTTCGTCGTCATAATCCCTCCTTCCTCTTTCAAAATCAGCACCTCGATGCTGAAACTCAGCACCTCGACGCTGATATTCTTATCTCATTTCTCCAAAATCTGCACTACCTTCATATTCCCCCCGCCTGCCTCCGAAATCAACACCTCGACGCTGAAAATCAGCACCTCGACGGTCATTTCCCATGCTCATCTCTTCTCTAGAGATTGGCTCTAGAGGTGGCATGTCGTCGTCCCTATCAAGAATCTCCACCTCCGGATTCCTCCTCCCCGGAT
>NW_021429895.1:0-471 GCF_001605985.2 Dendrobium catenatum
AAGGACAAAAATTAAGGACTGAGTCTTAGATAATATAAACTTAGGGTGTATGTTCCTTATAGGATAGAGACATTAAAACTTAAACTTAGTGACACTTTTTCCTAGGTTTAGAGGCCCCTTAATTTATTAATAACCAATCAATCAAATCAACCATAATTAAACTTTAAAAAAAAAATTGTATTAAAACACCTAACCCTTAATTAGACCTTAATTAACACAATAACTACTAGAATACAAACCCAAAACATGAACTTAAAATAAACTCTAACCAATCTCTTAATTAATCTCTAACCAACTTAAAATTTAAAAGATGTAGACTAAATTAGGAAAGTGAATTTAACTAAAACTCATTAAGCTAAAAGTCTTCTAAAACCCAAAACCTTCTAACTCACTTAAAACTCAATCAAACCTTAAACTAATCTACTAAAAATCAGTCAACAAACCTTTTAATACAATTATATCAACTTGGTT
>NW_021429896.1:0-248 GCF_001605985.2 Dendrobium catenatum
AAGACCGATGAAAGTTCGTCGATGGGCATAGGTCCGATGACGAGTAGAAGTCCGCTTACGAGCAGAAGTCAGACGACATGGAGAAGTCCGATGTCAGGTAGAAGTCCGTCGAAAGTCCTGCAAGGCAAAAGTTCAGCGGCAGGAGAAAATTCAAAACTGGGTAGAATTTTAATATTGTGGAGAAGTAAGATAGAAGTCCATTGACGACATTCTGGCGATGTTAACCCAGGATGTGAGACCTTTCCGAG
>NW_021429897.1:0-326 GCF_001605985.2 Dendrobium catenatum
GCTATATCCATATTCTAGTGCCCACAAGCATGTTCTTGTGCTGTGAGCATAAAAAGGGAGCCATAAGGGGCCATAATCTTTGAGATTCTATCTGAATCTGAGATGTGATATATTTTTTTTTAATCTGAGATGTGATATGAACTTCTCTATAATATGCATTATAATTTATTTATCTAATCATTATTATTATTTAAATAATTAGTTAAATGCTATGTTCCTATTATATTTCTTAGTATATTGATTTATTAAACTATAATTAATTACTTTTAAATATTTAACAAAATTTCATAAAAGAATTTAAAATTTTAGATTTAATTTATATGGCC
>NW_021429898.1:0-257 GCF_001605985.2 Dendrobium catenatum
AACTTAGATTTAACAACCTATTCACTAAACACAACAAGTAGTATCAGAGCTTTGTTTCAAAACTATAAGTTTAAACTACTTTTTGATTAACGTAGATGATTACATTTTGAAATCTAAATACACCTGAAGGTTACTCTATTACTAGACCTCCACTGTTTGACAATATACCTTTAGATTTTTGGAAAACACGCATGTCTACTTTCTTACAGTCACTTGATTTTCGTATGTGGATATTAGTCCAGGAAGGTTATACAAAA
>NW_021429899.1:0-338 GCF_001605985.2 Dendrobium catenatum
ATAGTTTTTGAACTATTTGTACATACAAACATACGATCATACTGCACGACCGTGTACGCTCAAAATGGATAATTTTAATTTTCTGGATGGTTTTTTGTGTCTTTGATATAAAATGTCCTCTAAAACTAACATAAAAAGAGCCTTTTTTGTGATTTTTTAAGGGCAATTGAAAGAGAGAGTGTGGGAGAGTGTTTGAGAGAGATTTCTTGTAAGTGGAGTATGAAGGGTTCATAAGGTTACTCAAAGGTAAAGATATCTTTGTATTTTTGAATATTACTCATCTTTTTGTCTTTCTAGTTACTTGTAAGAAGATCTTGGAAGAGGAAGATGGCACTCTT
>NW_021429900.1:0-422 GCF_001605985.2 Dendrobium catenatum
GCCGTATGGATTTGATTTATCGTAGAATAGATTTTTTAATGAAGCTGATTGTATTGATTTCAATTGACCTCATGATTTCATTGTATGGATTTGTTTTCAATTGTTAGGTTGATTTATTGAGTTGATTCGATTGTTCTATGGATTTTCCTGCTGATATATATAATTGACTAGAAAGTGCTCTATTGATTGAGATGATTCCCTATTGTAGCATTGTACGTTGTCACTATTGAACCGTTCTCTCTGCCGTGGTGTCATTGAATATTGTATATTGATATCGAGTAAATCGTATTGACTAATTGAATTGACTGTTTTGCAAGAATGATATATATTCAATGAATTGACTAGACAACACGATTGATTGAACTGATAGTATTGATTGATAGATACTGCTATGATGGATAGATATTGACTGGAAGCACTTA
>NW_021429901.1:0-400 GCF_001605985.2 Dendrobium catenatum
GAAAAAAGAAAAGAAATCTTTCAAATAGTGTTGAAGACCCGCGCCATTGATCTTAGATCTTGGCGGATGATTTTAAAATTCAAAGACCTTCGCAGTTGATTTTTAATCCGGGCATATGGTTTTAAATTTGAAGACCCTAAGCCGTCGTATCTTAGATACTGCCGGGATGGTTTTAATTCGAAGACCCTACGCAATCGATCTTAAATCCTAGTGGGATGGTTTAAATTCGAAGGCCCTACGTTCTTGACTTTAGGTCCTAGTAGGAAGAAATAACGACAGTGCCGTGCCGATTTCTCCCTCGGTGGGGAGTAGACGCTGGGAGGTTGCCAAAATTTCTTGGAAAAAGCTTTAAAATATTTATTTTTGGACCAATTAGGGAGAATCTAATTTAAGTAATCGA
>NW_021429902.1:0-3101 GCF_001605985.2 Dendrobium catenatum
TGAGTGGTGCCATTGATGAACCGAAGAAAGCATTTGAGGGCGTCGTAGTGATGGTTGAGCGGATGTTGCATATGTTGACAGAGTTGATGAACGACGAACTGTTTGTACGGTCTTGTTAACATGAGGTACTGCAGTGAGCCGATTAGATATCGGTATAGTTAAGGATTATAAAATGGATCCTGAGAAGTGGGTGTCTTTGTAATCTTGCATGCTACTGGAGTTGACACGGCCTTGGACTGACTCATTCCGACACGTTCAACGATAGCTCGAGCATATGGTTGTTGATGTAGTATAACGCCGGTTTTGGTGTTGACGGCATGAATTCCCAAGAATTGGTTTAATGAACCGAGATTTCGCATCTGAAACGTGGAATGTAAGTTAGACAAGAGTTTGCTGATCTCGAAACTTGAATTACCTGTAAGGAGGATGTCGTCGACGTAGATAAGGATATATAAGCGTGTGCCATTGGAGTTGTATGTGAGGAGGGATGGATCGGAGTTGTTGATTTGGAACCCGAGCTTGAGGAGGTGGTTTGATAGCGTGGCATATCATTCTCTCGGCGACTACTTTAGCCCGTACAGAGCTTTCTTGAGCTTGCCAACATAGTGTGGATAAGTAGAGTCTTGAAAGCCTGGTGGCTGTTTCATGAAAATGGTGTCTGAGAGGGTACCGTGTAAGAACGCATTCGAAATGTCAAGTTGATGAATGTCCCATTGGTAGTGTAATGCGATGAGGATGAGAATGCAAATTGTACTAATTTTGGCAACCAGGCTGAATGTCTCTGTATAGTCGAGACCGTGTTCTTGATCATACCCTTTGGCGACGAGTCTAGCTTTATATCTGTTTATGGATCCGTCCGCATTGTATTTGAGACAAAACGTCCATTTGGAGCCGAGGACATTTTGAGTAGGATGCGGTGGTACCAAATCCCAGTTTCCTTGAGCCATGAGAGCTTGAAATTCTTGTGACATTGCGGCTCTCCATTGTTCTGATTTGGCAGCTTGGAGATATGTTGTTGGTTCGTTGTGTTGAATTGTGTGAGCTAGATTGAAAAGTTTCTTTGGTTTGGAAATTTCGTGTTGTAGCCTTGTTACCATTGGATGAGTAGATTTTGGTATAATAGGTGAGGTATTATCGGGTTGAAGGGAGCTCGTATTAGAGGTATGTCGTAGTGGTGTGGTTGTTTCGTCAGGACTAGAATTGTTGGTTGTGGGGTCTATGGGGGCGGATGAGGATTAGTTGGTTTTTGGTGATCTTTGTACCGTGGAGAGCACGATATGTTGGTGGGTACAAGGAGGAGGGGCGGTGTATAGGGAGGACTGTTGGTATCGGTTACCTAATTGTTTTTGCGGTGATGAAAACGGAAAGATGCTTTCGTCAAATATAGCATGACATGAGGTGTAGACTTTGTTGGTGGTAGGATCCAGACATATGTACCCTTTCTGAGAATTAGGATAGCCTATGAAGACACATGGTTGTGAAACAGGGGATAATTTGTTTGGTGATTGCGGCTTTAGCCACGGGTAGCAAATGCTACCGAAGATTCGGAGGTAATTGTATTCTAGTGGCTGTTTATAAAGTAGTTCATATGGGGATTTAAATTGTGTATTTGGGGATGGCATACGATTGATGAGGTGGTTTGCCGTGAGAAGCGCGTCGACCTAGAGGTATTGAGGTACTGAGGCTTGGAGAAGCAGGGTCCGAGTTGTTTTAATCAAGTGGCGATGTTTGCGTTCGGCGACGCCATTTTGGGATGGAGTGCGAGGGAATGTGGTTTGATGTATGATGCCTTGAGATTGGCAGTAAGTCTTAAATTTACTGTTGATGTACTCCCCGCCATTATATGTGCGAATTATGCGTATCTTTTTGTTAATTTGACGAAGTATAAGCTGAGAAAATTCAACGAATTTGTTAAGTGTTTCAAACTTATAAACCAGAGGATAGATCCATGTTACTCTAGTAAAATCATCAATAAAGGACACGTAGTAACTAAAACCGTTTGGGGATACCACAGGGAAGGGTCCCCATACATCATAATGCACAAGAGAAAATGGAGAAGTAGTAATGGTTTGAGAAATTGGCTTATGTAGCCGATGACACTTAGCCATTTTACAAGAGTTGCAGGTGGCGATCTTGGTAGGGACGGTGATGTTGTTGTGACGTCTGGTGATTAGCCATAGAACGTGAGTAGACGGGTGGCCTAGACGGCGGTGCCACAGGTCGGGAATGTGCTGCACTGAAAGAAGAGCAAGCTGTTGAGTGTAGTTAGGTGCTTCTTTGAGAGGATAAAGACCGTCAATAACATGACCCGTGAGAAGAAGCCGGTGGTTCTTCCGATCCTTAATTTCGTAACCATTGGAGGAAAATGTAATAAAGGTAGTTGTTGTCAGTAGTAAGTTTGTGTGCATATAGAAGATTAAATGCAAGGTTTGGTATGAGATTGAGATTTGCTAGTTAGAGACTACCTATTGGAGTCGGCAAGATACCTTTACCCGTGTTTTGGATTGGAAGCTGGTGTCCATTTCCTATAACGATTTGATTTGTGCCTTGATATGGCTGAGATTGTTGTAACTGGTTGGGGTCCGAGGTGAGATGGGCGGATGCGTCGCTATCAAGGAACCAGTCTGTGGAACTGGTTTGAGATGGGGATGTGAACAGCGTGGATGTTGGTTCAGTGTTGTAGTCGTCATTGTGACGATGCCAACATTTGACGGCTGAATGGCCAAATTTACCGCATATTTGGCAGGTAATTTGCGGGCGAGGTTGTTTGTTGTTGCGGTTGTTGGTAGAATTATAGGAGGGACGAGTGTTAGATGTCCCGCGGTTCGACGAGTTGCGACCACGGCCGCGTCCATGGCTTGCTGCCAGTGCCGTGGAATTACCATTGAGCTGAAGTGATCAGAGATCTTTGGTGGTTTCGTGTGCAAGATTTAGTTCTTCGCTGCATAACAGGGTATAGAGCTCGTCTAGGCTTACTGACCAGATATTTGTACGTATGGCGGTCTTGAAGGCTTGGTAGTTGTTTGGAAGACCGTTTAGCGTGTAATGTATGATATCTTCAACTTCAACGGGTGCTCCGGCGGCGGCGAGGGCGTCGACCT
>NW_021429903.1:0-330 GCF_001605985.2 Dendrobium catenatum
CCAATATACATTAGGTTTGTTTCCGACACTTTAAGTAAAATCGTTCAGGATGATCCACGATAGTACGGGACGATCCACTGCATACAGAATTGAAAACTTGCTATTTTTTGGCGATTTTTCTTGTCTTTTGTATATATTTTTCGGCGATTGAAAACTTGTTATTTTTCGGTCTTTTATGAAAGAGTCAAGGAGAGAGTGTGAGAGAGCATTCAAAGAAGGATTCCTACCATTCGAGCGTGAGGGCTTCACTTGGTGTTCAAAGGTAAGAATCTCTACTTATAATTTTGGATTATTTCACTCTTTTCTTTCTTCCTTCTAGATTTCTTGTGA
>NW_021429904.1:0-306 GCF_001605985.2 Dendrobium catenatum
GCCAGTAAAAACGATTCTCCACAGCTGCAATTGTTTTTGCCTGACCAAAGTGACCCGCTAAACCTCCAGCATGCAATTCCCACACAAGAAATTCTCGCAGTGAAGTTGTGGGAATGCAAAGTTTTTGAGCTCTAAACAAGTACCCATCTTCCAGTAAAAAATCTCCTAAGATACGCCCGTCTCCAGTTGTTAGTTTGGAATAGGTTTCTCCAAAATTGGGGCAATCCAAATAGTTTTCTTTAATTTGCTCAAAACCAATCACTTCAGTTCTCATCTCACGTGTAACCATCATCCTACGACTTAGTG
>NW_021429905.1:0-215 GCF_001605985.2 Dendrobium catenatum
CGTGCAATTCTTTGCAAACTCATGCATTGTAAGTTTAAGTAACAACACTGTTTTGCAGGGAAGGAGGATCAACAACGTCTACATGCTTGATTTAAATAAAATTGAATGTTCTGCTTCTCTTTGCTTAAAAACTGTTATTGATGATTCATGGTTGTGGCACCGGAGACTTTGTCATGCTAGTATGAAAACCCTTAGGAAAGTGACCCAAAAAGACC
>NW_021429906.1:0-1458 GCF_001605985.2 Dendrobium catenatum
ATTTTGGCGTGAAAAATAGAGTTCTCGGTTGGAGATGACCTAAGAAAGCTATCTTCATTTGGGATGGCTTTTTATACTTTGTAAAATAACTTTTTAGTAAAAAAAATTTATAAAAGCATAAAAAAATAGTTTAAAGCTGCCCCAAACAAAGCCTATTTTGGTTGAGAAAAGAGTTTTAAAAAGTAAACACAGTTAACCTGCCCTAAAACAAAATCTTATAAGATAAATCAAAATAAATATAACTAATTATTCTTAATAAAATAAAAATATCTCAAAAATTACAGTAATCTTTTTAGGGGCAATAAATATATTATAAAATAATTCGAAAAAAGGACAAGTTATCATAAATTCATAATCATGTATTATTTTTTAAGTTTATGTTTTTATTTTGAAATATTAAAATTAGTAGAGTAAATTAATCTTAAATTAGATTAATCTTAAAATAAATCCAATAATTAAAAATTATGGTAATCAAATTTAAATAAAGATATTCTTTATTTGTGAATTATAAATGGTAGATTATAGTATATGTAGCTCAAAATCATCCTCAAATCCATCAGTCATAAAATCCTTTCGATATTATCATTTCGTGATCCCATTTTTTTTGGGAGAGATATTTTCAATGGGATTGTTCATGATTTCACATACCTCTCAAATTTATAAGCGAAGATTGGGCGGCTTTTTTAATGCTTCTTAAAATAATTTTTTAGTACAGCAGTAATGAAGTCGTCTTAAACAAAGTCTAAGATTTCATTTGTATTGTTTTTTAAAGTAATTTTTTAGTTCAATTTTTTTTTAAAAAAAATTATAAATTTATGTACTAAATAACCTTTGTAAAAAGTAGTAAAGGATACCTAAAAATCTGTTTGTATAAATTCACTTAATAAATCTTCCTAAATTCACTAAATAAATGGGAAGAAGCAATCATGCGAATGCAGGCATTATTGTGTTCTATGGCTGAGTATATTTGAGCGTGTAGCTGTTAACAACTGTGGTAGAGAAGAGTTATCAAACCAGAGGGAAAGCTCCTCTGGTAATTGTATAAAGGCACCCAAAAACACCCCAAGCGATCGATAGAGAGAGAGAGATGGAGGGAGAAGGAATAGAACACAGGATGGTGGAGGTGAACGGAATAAAGATGCACGTGGCGGAGAAGGGAGAAGGGCCGGTGGTGCTCTTCCTCCACGGATTCCCAGAGCTTTGGTATTCATGGCGCCACCAGATACTCTCCCTCGCCGCCCGCGGTTACCGCGCCGTCGCCCCCGACCTCCGCGGCTACGGCGACACCGAAGCGCCGGCCGACGTTTCCGCCTACTCAATCTTCCACCTCGTCGGCGACCTCGTCGCCCTCATCGACTCTCTCGGCCAAGAGCAGGTATGATCAGATTCGATCTCTCCTGTGTTCCTCACCGTCAAAATTCAATTTTTTGTTTGGAGGGAGGATAAAGAATGAAAAAA
>NW_021429907.1:0-283 GCF_001605985.2 Dendrobium catenatum
TTGCATCATGAAAAAAACAAACATAATAGGGAAAGGCAGTAGCATGGAAAAAAGGATAACAACATGAGGAAAACAACCAGCATAGGTGAAGGCAGCAACATGGAAAACAGGACAGCATCATGGGTAAAATAGCCAGCATATGGAAAGGCAACAGCATGGAAAACGAGTAGACAACATGGAAAATGAGAACACAGCAGGAAAACTAAGTGAAAAGTAGGGAAAATAAAAAGCCACAAGAGAAAGAGGGCTAAAAACATAAGTGAAAATAATATATATATATATA
>NW_021429908.1:0-225 GCF_001605985.2 Dendrobium catenatum
TTGAAGTTCATTTGGTTAGTCAATTAATGAATGAAAGGTCGACCACATAAATGGTCTAGTAATTTAAAAAAATTATAACATATCCAAATTAAACTCAAAAATACAAATTAAGTTCAAAAATTTTCCTAATTAAGGTATTAACAAGAGAAAATTAAAAGCCCCTTAAAATTAAATAAGAATTAAAAGTAATTTTAAATTAAAAAATTAATATTTAATTAAATTAAA
>NW_021429909.1:0-551 GCF_001605985.2 Dendrobium catenatum
ACTATATTTCTCTACCGCCGCGAATACTCCAAGACGCAACAAATATATTTAATTATTACCAAAAATTTCTTGGAATTCAAAGAGACATTTGATACTATAAGCAATATTTTGAGCAAAATTTAGATTGAATGTTCCTATTCGTAGCGCTTAATTATGTTCCAACTATGGCAGTTGAGCAAAGCAATATGATGGATGTGGGTGGTTGGCGACGGCGTAAAGGTAATGGTTAGACAATAACGATTCAATAGTAGTGATCGACTGAAGTTGTTTTGATGACAACGATCAGGCAGCATCAACCTAATGGTTATAGTATGCACGGTGGTTTGATGGCGATTGTTTGGCGACAACACTTAGACAACGATGGTGGTTAAACTGCAGTGGTCTGATGATGATGGTCTAATGGTGGTGTTCAAGCATCGATGATTTGATGATTCCTTTCAAGTGATAGCAGTCCAATGGTTGTTGAGCTCTATGATTCTTCATTTCTGAAAGCCCATTGTAATCTCATATATAACTCAAATTCAAAACACTCTATCGGATGACCCTACCAA
>NW_021429910.1:0-264 GCF_001605985.2 Dendrobium catenatum
GGGCACTATGACTAGAATCGTGACGGAGAAACCTGTTGACTATCCCCACTCGAATTATGTGTCCCGCACTGCTTTTCAACCTAGACCCGAGTTTAAGCCACAACGACCTCACTTTGAGCCACCTCATCGTCTTCCTACCTTTGATGGTTCTTTGGACCCTTACTATTTTAGGAAATGGGTTAGACAATTAGAGAACTATTTTGATTTGCATGAAATCCCTAATTCTTGCCAATTTAGCATTGCTAGGTCACACCTGAGCGGTAA
>NW_021429911.1:0-204 GCF_001605985.2 Dendrobium catenatum
TCATGTTGGGTTTAGTTAGACCTGTTTAGCTTGATCCCTATAGTGTCATTTAGAGGTGATTAGTGCTTTTCTATTTGAATTGAGTTCTCTTAGTGATGATTTCTTAAAGAATGAATTTTGGAGAGTTAAGGCTTTGATAGTTTTATGTTGGTGGGTCCTTAATGTTTGTTTGGAAGCTAGTTAAATTTTCCTCTCTTTAGTGTT
>NW_021429912.1:0-1449 GCF_001605985.2 Dendrobium catenatum
TCCTTGTGTCCTTGATTCTCCAGCCTTCCAACCACTCTCTTAACATGTGGAAGCTATCTGGAATACAACCAAACAAATCCTAGCCATCTATCCAACCAGGGGACGTTTGAATAGGGTGTGAACCCTCATTTGAGATCGATTCTCACCTTAGCTCTCTCTCTCTCTCCAACCCTAGCTTTTGAACCCCAATCTCCAGTCCATTTCAAATCCCTATGGCCTTCTCCACACGGCTATAGTCGAATCCCACCGTTAGAAGTTCGCCGGCGGCAGGCTTCCCGGCTAACCGAGGTGATTTTCGTTCAAAGGCTCATAGGGATCGATCTAGGCATTTTCGAGCCAAGGTTTCTTCTACAAAAAGGAGCGTGGACAGCCTACAAATGTAACATGCTATAAAATGGGTAAAACCATCCAAAAATCAAGGTGAAAAACCTAACCCTAGTCTATGGCATTTAAGTTAAAAAGCATTTAATTTAATGAATATTACGCTAAGAAAACATTTCCCCATTATTTTTGTTCACCTAGGCTATCTAGGTTTAAAATTTCAAACGATTTGATTGACTGGATCGGGAGAATGAGCCAAAAAAATGAGTTTCGGGTCGTCCCGTTATCATGGCTCAGGGGTATGTTTTCTGAGCCGTTGATCGGCTGATCAACGGCTTTGATTGCATGATCCCTCCGGCCGTCCGACCGTGTATTTCATTTCGGTGTTCGGTTAATGGTCCGACGGCATCTGGACCCTCCCTTCCAAACCGCGGAATGAAATCCAGGCCATCTGATCTCGTTCCGTTGGGATCGAACGCGGGGTTCGATCTCTGCCGTCGGATCAAACCCGCGGAAGATCAAACGGCAGAAACTCACGGCTGACATGGTTAAGTGGAAACCGCATGGCAATGATTTCCCACCGCCACGAGTTTTTGTGCCCACCAGTGAGAAGCCGCCACGTGACCGCCGGCGCCAGTTTTTCATTTAAAATGATTTAAAAATCATTTTAAATGCAAAAAACTCTAAAAATTATTTAAAATTAAATATAAGTCCAAAAAATCTATATAATATATCAATACGTGCTTTCAGTTTTTTCATAACCCTATAATATATCAAACTGCTCGGATTTTCAAGACCTTTAATTTAAAAATAAAATCACTTTAAAATAGGCTATATATTTTGAGTAATTTCAAATATTGATTATGTGATTATTTTAATTATTATTTAAATAAAATAAATTCAAATGCTTTCAAAATTTTTAAGAAGAATAATTTAATCTATTTTGAACTTCCAGAAAAATTTTCAAAATTATTTAAGTAAATTTTGATATTAATTTGAATTATGTGAGTATTTTAATAGTTTATTAATATTTAATTAAATATTGAATGTTTTGAAAATTAAAAATTTATTTTCAAATTTCTTTGGAAATCAGTGGATCTCTCAAGTTTTAAAAATTTTTATTTTAAT
>NW_021429913.1:0-1433 GCF_001605985.2 Dendrobium catenatum
TTTGATATGTGTAGAAAGATGTTTTGAATATTAAAATTTATAAAAGTATTTTTGAAAAGGAGAGTATAGAATATGATTTTTTTTAAGAATGGTGAAATGTTCAAGTGTAAGAGTTAAGAATTTTGTTTTATAAAATGTTTGTGAATTTTTAGAAAAAGAGATATGTATATATTGGAAAGTGTATTAGCCGAATGTCTATTAGAACATGAAGGTGTTGAAAAGTAAGAAATCTCTTTCCCTCTCTACCTCTCTATTCTTCTTTCCCTTACTCATGTCTCGGGATAAATATTGGAAAAATACAAAATGTTCTTTCAAAAAGGAAAGGTTCTAAAAGGATATTCAAACAAGCCAGTGTTTGAGCCCGAAGAAAGGTACGTCTTTATTTTTAGTAAAATTTCAATTATTTTATTTTTATTTATTAAAAGTGCTTCTAAACCCTGTTTTCCTTATTTTCTTCTCTATATTTTCATGAACTGCGATGAATGGTACTGATCGAGTGGACAAAAGTACAAGGAGCTAAAATTTTTCTTTTAAATAATTTTTGATTTAGGATATATCAAAACCACACTTTCTAATACACACACTTAGAGTTGTTTGTTAGGACAACCGACTTTAGCTTTAGGTTAGGCCGGTGTTTATTTCTTTATTGCACTGTGACGGGCTTTTTCTCGAGTTTCATTGCATGCTGGTTATAAAAATTATTGGTGTGTTTGTTTATTTATTTTTACTGCACTCTGTGTTGTGATTTGATTAACGACTAGATTATCCATAGGTTAGGAGCGATATGTATTGTTAACAAGATTTCTTGCAGGTGGCCATACTCGTGCAGGGCAGAAAAAGGGGGCTAATTATTCAAAAATTTTATATAAATGCTACAGGTAATCCAGTTGCTTAGCCCCCAAATAAAAAGTAGTGTGGCCAAGTATGGCTGATGGATTTAATTTAAATGCATATATATAACTGCTTGGGATGATTTTTTGCTTAGGATAACCCTGCAGGTGGTTTAAATTTTCTTTTTCTTTCTATGAAATGTAATGTAATGTAAATGTGTTTGAAAATATGTGAAAGTGATTCTGAAAGTGGGATATTACATTCAATTTGAAATCTAAAGAAAGGAGAATATACCTTAAAGGATTATTCTCTTTTATTTGGAAAGCCAAATTAGGATGATTTTAGTATCCAAATAGAAAAGAAAATATCTTTTTTAGGGATGAGTTTCTTTTCATTTGGATATCCAGATCCAATGGATCCAAGGAGTTCGTAGAAGAAGAAAAGAGGAAATGAGAAGATGGAAGAAAGAAGATGAAGAAATGATGATTCAAGAAAGAATATATCCCATTTCAAAAATCACTTGCATCATTCTTAGGATTAGAATCCGGGTTTGTTGTCAATGGTGACCGGCCACTTTACTTTTCTATAAATTCTGGGTGTAA
>NW_021429914.1:0-1537 GCF_001605985.2 Dendrobium catenatum
TTAATTTATGTGTCTATCGTTGATTAGAGTCCGGATGTAACTTTACGTCCGGACTCCGCACCGAATAATTTCGCCCAGGACGCACCTTGCTTCTTCTTTCCGATCCGTTCTTGGTAGAAGGTCCAACTGTCTCCGTCATCTTCTCCAGTTCATTCAAAGGTGCTTCAGTCGGAGGTCCTAGACTGAGCAATTTTAGCTCTCTATTATCAAAAAAAATTTAACATGCAATAAAAATTAGTATATGATTTTATATTTTTGATATAAAAGAATTTACAAGTTATCTTTCAACCAATGTTTTTATTATGGTGTTTTAAAAATATCTTCATTAAAGTAAATTTCAAAAATAAAAAAATCAAGCCAAAGATTATTTTATTGACTACTAACATTTTATTGATTATTTTCTTATCATAAGAAAATGAAAATTATTCTCAAATAAAACCTGATAACGTCAATTTTGTATAAAAGTATATTTTCTGTTTTAAATTTGGATATTTCTAAAATTTTTTATGATTTAAAGTTATTACCTTTTTAAATTATAATAACATATGAATAATTAATAAAAATTGTAAAAACTAAAAATAAAATCAAAGTTGTTTTTTAATCTTGATAATATTTTAATTGATTTTTTAATTATAAATTTAAACATATAATGACATAATAATAAAAAATAGCGATTATTTAAAATAAAAAAACCGATTAATATGAACGGGCACCTATAGTGCCGTGCTCCGCTAGATATCTTTAATTCTAGATGCTTCTGCCCATCGCCATCTCCATCTAGGCAACGACGATTTCCTACCCGTGAACGTCACGCCAGTAATCCCGCTCACCTGACGCAAAGGATTACCTCGGGTGCCTCGTGTCCTTATGTCTCGGCGTCTCGCGCCTAATAAAAAAAACACGATCACGGCATATTTTCGATACCCTTGGAAGCTAGGGGAGGGTAACCACACGAGAGGTTATCGTAAACTTCTTAATCCAGCTCATCGAATCTATTAAAAGGCGCCCCATCCAATGTTTAATTCAATCAAGTTTACGTCGTTTTAAGAAAACGTAAGACGGATCCTAATCTTTCGTATAAGGTTATGGCTTTGTTTTTTCCTCTTTGTTAGAGGTTTAGGGTCTAGGGTTTAGGTTTCATTGAGGCATACTACTCATCCAGAAGAAATTGGGGATTGATGCAGAGAGCAGGCTTTGGATACATAAGGTGCCGTAGCAGTAAAGAAATGGAGTAAGATAAAGTTGCTCCTTGCATAACTCGAAAACGTGAGAGTACCACACTGATGGCAATGCATACCAGAGGCCCATATCCGAGAATTGCGTGTTCTCTGATTTCTTCAGCAAGCGGAGTGGAGGGTTTCTCTGAGTAGTATGAGCAAGAAGATGGGTTTTGGGGCGAAGGTTGACTTCTCAAATTCCAAATTTAACATGTAGTTCGCTATTAACAGATTGAGAGTGGGAGGAACCCTCATACACGTCTTCCGCATCACCAGCTTTTTCAATGTAAGTCAGATTCTGCGCTACGTCTTTCAAATAT
>NW_021429915.1:0-211 GCF_001605985.2 Dendrobium catenatum
ATAAAAAAAACTTGAGGCGTAAGCATCGATGCGTTTTCTACTGGAATTGCGCAAAGGCGAGCCTCATATTGCGCAATTTTAAACCATGTCTGGCATATTTGTAATTTCCAAAATAATATTAAAAATTTTAATAAGGCGAAAAATTCCTTCATCTCCTAAGCATTTCCACACCTTTATTGGAATATCATCGATTCCAACTATTTTTTCACAC
>NW_021429916.1:0-258 GCF_001605985.2 Dendrobium catenatum
GTTTTGATCTGTTCTGATACGATCCGATGCTGATTTTTCGTACGATTCTGTCTGTTCTGATATGAATGCTGATCTGACATGATTTAATCTGATTTCTGATTTTGGTACGTTCTGTCAGTTCTGATGTGATGTATTTATGTTATGTTCTAATTTGATCTGATCCGTACGATTCTGATTCTGTTCTGATTTGATATACGATTCTGTTCTGATTTCTGTTTGGTTTTCTGTCTAATGTGTTTGATGTGGACTCTGAGGATT
>NW_021429917.1:0-1504 GCF_001605985.2 Dendrobium catenatum
GAATCCTTCGGCTATTCAAACTCTCCTAGTGTGGGCAGAGAACCCTTTGGTTATTCACACTCTCCAAGTGTCGGCAGAGAATGGTTCGGCAATTCACACTTTCCAAGTGTCGGCAGAGAACCGGATCTCCTTGACAGATCTTCTTCACAAGAAATCTAGAATGAAGAAAGAAAATAGTGAAGTAAACACAAATTAAAAGTAAATATTCTTACCTTTGAACACCAAGTGAAGCCTTCACGCTGTAGTAGTAAGAATCCTCCTTCGAACACTCTCTTACACTCCCTCCTTGACTCTTCTTTCAATAGGCACGAAGATCAGTAGGCAAAAATATTAAGTGTCAGTTTAGTTTGGACTATTTATAGGAAAGATACAAAAAACCATCCAAAAACTGCAAATTTTTAAGTCAATACACATTGGATTGTCCCGTACGATCGTGGATTGTCCTAGACAATTTTACTTAAATGTGTTGGAAATGAACCTAATATATATAGGTACGAAATGACTTCATACACACACATCGTCCCGTACAAACTAGGTTCGTCCGATATGAACGATTATTCCATAGGTC
The DNA here is from genome assembly GCF_001605985.2 of Dendrobium catenatum. NCBI lineage: Eukaryota > Viridiplantae > Streptophyta > Magnoliopsida > Asparagales > Orchidaceae > Dendrobium > Dendrobium catenatum. Next base: position 569 of record NW_021429917.1, read on the forward strand.
GATTCCCAAAAACTGCAGAACGTCACTAAAATTTTAGAGTCGATTCACTTCATCTTGGGATGAATATGGGTTCGTCTGGATGAAATTTTTCTAGAAAGCAACTCGTCCCGGTATGAATACACTTTATCCTAGACAAAAATACTCCAGAGAGCAACTCGTCCTGGAATGAATATACTTCGTTCTGAACAAATATTTTCTAGAGAACATTTAGTCCTTGATAATCAAAACTTAGAAAAATTTTCTTCAACTCATGTTCGTTCCATTTATCTTACGAGGAGATAACTGACCTGATCGTCCAGTACGAACTATGTTCGTCCCGTATGATCAGTACAAATTTCTCAAGATCTCCTAAACTATGTATGTGTATTCACTCAATTACAATCACTCACTCTCAAACTTAGTTCAAAGAAAAAATATAAATTTTAAATACATAAAGTATCTCATGCTGAATTTGATTTGAAGTCTTTGTAGTCTGGAGTGTTATTTTCTTGAAATGTTAGTATACAGAAGAGCAAAAATAATTCTTCCAAAAAGTGTTAGAAGATAACTATACATAAAATAATAATATTTGAAATCATCAAAACTATACAAGTTGCAAGAATGTAAAACATGCAAATAGCAACTCTCTTAACAAGCAAATCCTAATTGCTTCAAGTCTAGCTATAAGGGCAAAAGTCTCCTCAAAATCAATCCATTTAATCTGATTATACCCCTTAGCCTAGCCTTATTTCTAATGACTACTCCTGAGTCATTCATTTTATTTTTAATACCCACTTAGTTCCAAATATACTTTGATCCTTTGGCCTTACAGTTAATTCCCAAATTTTATTTTTTACACATGGTCAAAATCCAAAATTCATCCAAAAGTGCTTGGTCAATATTAGTGGGTTCTATTGTTGAAATGAAGGCTGAATGATTGACTTCTTTGTTTAATCC
>NW_021429918.1:0-438 GCF_001605985.2 Dendrobium catenatum
GTTTCGGCGGAAATTCCTACGCCGGTTTAGGTCGCGTTGATAAATTTTTTTTTGATGAATCTAATGCACTGGAAAACTTTCCGGTGCACATTCCAACACATTACCGGCGCAAAAAAATTGGATTGGTGCCGACGACTCCCAACCGATAAATTCCGGCACCATATGCGCCGGTAAGTTTCTTTCGTATCTTCCGTCGGTAAGTATCGGCGGACAAAACGCCGCAAGTTCGCCGTAGATAACCCACGGTTTTGTTTGCGGTGCAAAGTCTTCGTCGAAAATAAGCAGCGGACATAGCGCTGGAACATGCGCCGGTAGTTTCTGACGGAACGAAGGCGTCGATACGCTCGATACAATTCATTGTATCGTCCTTTCCGGCGAAGTTCCGGCGTAAAATCCGTCATAAACCTGTAGCATTGACAAAAAAATTACCTTCCCAGC
>NW_021429919.1:0-208 GCF_001605985.2 Dendrobium catenatum
AAGGAGCAAAGTCGAACAGCCACGATGAAGAACTCTTGAAAATTTTAGGTGAGAAGGAACAAAGCCGAACGAAATACAGGAGGAAAAAGTAAAACCTAGAAACTTCTAAAGTTCTAATTGACTAATTGTTGAATAATTTAATTAATATAATTTAAAATATTAATAATTAAGTAAAATTTATTAAATAATATTTAAATAATTGATAAAA
>NW_021429920.1:0-470 GCF_001605985.2 Dendrobium catenatum
TTACTTAGCATCAGTCTCTTTGACCATTACAAGAATTCTTAAGAAGTGAAAAACAAAAGTACATACTGACTCAACCCTAATCTTATGCTATCATGAACTGGCTTCGTCTGTTCATTCGATCTTCGATTTCTGAAAAGTTAGAAGCAACAAGCAGTCCAAGAAAAATAGTGTTTGTCAATCATCAAAACATAAGCCATGAAAGTAGATTTGTAACAATGTCCCCCTTTTTGATGATGGTAAACACAAGTAGAAAAATTTTTAAAAAAGGTTTACTAGAAATTCAAAGTTAAAGCACATCCCCTTTTTCCTACCATATCCTACTCCCCCTTTTGTTATCATAAAAAGAGAGTCCAGACACACAAAAGAAAAAGAGAAAATAGAAACTAAAATAGACTAAAAAGATAAACTACAGAAAACAGGAAACAAACAGCAGAAAAATACATACTAGAAAAATGAAGGACCCTGATCAT
>NW_021429921.1:0-254 GCF_001605985.2 Dendrobium catenatum
TGAACCATATCGGCCTGGACGATTCTGCGATCAGCCTGGCCGATATGGCCGTTTCTTTAAATTTAGGCTGATTCCAGCCATGTTTTCTCACCCTTTACCTTCATCTCTTGTGTGTTTTCTTGCTACCTCTCTCAAATGGCTGGTGGGAAGCGTGTTCGCCAGGCGTCTGGGAGTTCTTCGAGGTCGACTTTGGTTCCTCGATTTAGGGAGGCAGGAGATCAGGCTGCCTATCGTCGCTACAAGGAGAGTGGCAT
>NW_021429922.1:0-392 GCF_001605985.2 Dendrobium catenatum
AGTAGTGGAGGACCCGTTCCTATAAACAAGTACAATCGCCAGCCCACCTGAGATTGGTGACATGTGGGCATGATGTGGGAACAGTGGGTCTTCTACGAACATCTCTAGGAGGTCGTAGCAAATACAACGGATCCCTACAAATAAACACGAGCCGCTTGTGGATAATAACAGTGGGTACTTCGTAAGCATAACGAACCACTGTGAACACAAGTATTGATATCACCTACGACAGTGATGATCAAAATCTACAAGTACACCGGGTACAAAGGCAGCCCGATGTACGAAAAGTACACCCCTAACAGAAAGGGGGGAAATGTTTGAACAAATTAGAACCAAACTTTCTGGTGTCCCAAAATCTCTTTTTGGTTCTATAATTAAGAAGAGAACAGTTT
>NW_021429923.1:0-3397 GCF_001605985.2 Dendrobium catenatum
GAAGCATACGAAAGGGAGGAAAGATGGCTACCTTCATAACAAGAAATCTATCATCGTTGATCCAATAAGAAGAGAAGTCATCAAATGAGGCATTAACTAGGGCTTGGTCTTCGACGCTTGTGGTAGGGCCTGGGGAAGAGAGGAGGTTCAATTATGTGGAAGAAACAAGAAGGGGCATTGTCGAAGGAGGTGTAAGATGTAGGGATATCGAGTAGCTATTAGGATTAGAAGAGGAGGTTGGGTGAAGGGCTGATTGAGGACTGCATCTTGCAAATTGGTTTGGATCAAGGTTACATGAGTTATTGGAGGTGGGGGTTGACGAGTGAAAGGGCTCTTATACCACTTGAAAGTGCTTTGATACCACTTGAAAGTTCATGAGGGTTGTAAAACTTTAAAGAACTAGTCCCGAGGCTAACCAAGAGGGGGGTGAATTGTATATTTAAAAACTTCTTTAAACACAAAGACAAATCTCCCTTTTGAAAAGATTTTTTAACATATAAAAATAGATAATTTTATCTCTTGATGTGGAAGCAAAGTAATTTCACAATAATATAGAATAAAAAATTTTCAACCATGCAATTATCACAAAAAACAATTGTGAAAATTAAGTATGAAAAAATAAAACTAAGAACAAACCCACCAGCTTTTATAGTGGTTCGATCCAACTTGAACTATATCCACTCCCTAGAACCTTCCGTTCCAGATCTTGTACTAAACCTTTAGAGACTCTTCTTTAGTGACTCTCCAGTATGAAGCCATAATTGTATAATACGATGTATATAATAAAAACTCTTTCAATCACATTTTACCCTCTCCCCCCGTGTGTGTAATGTTACTCAGCAAACATAAACCTCTTATATGACTTTCACTCAAGAAATGAAAAAACACATTAATGAATATTACATACTCTTTACAACATGCCCTACTATACCCAATCTTGATCATTGTGTCTTCGTTGGATGGTGCATGGTGTTCCTAAAATATTAGTACACACACAACAAAAAAAAAAATATCACAGAAATAGAAGAAAGCAGTTACATACATAATAAAATTTGTTATAATTAAAATCATAGTTCTTGAATCAAGTTTGCAACAATCTCTCTCCTTTTTATGATGACAAATATTGTTGTTTTTAGATTTTTAAAAAAGTTACTTTCCTCTAAACTCCCCATTTTATGAAAATCGATTATAAGAAAAAGGAGTGTAATTTTTTTTAAATAATATACAAACAATAATGGAAACAAATAATAAAATACCACTCCCCCTTTTGACATCACAAAAAGAGGGAAAACAGTAGGAAGAAAAATAGAAAATAGAAACAAGAAATGCATAAAATAAATAATCTCAAAACAACTAACAACTCAAGGTCAAAAAAGAAACATCAAAGACATGAGAACTCTTATGGGAATTTTTAGAATAGAATAAAAATACTCTACAAACAAAAAAGGCAAATAAGATAGTGTTGACTTTATTGCAACCAAAGAATTTAGATTCTAGAGTTTGCACACCCAGTTTAACATTTTCACAAGTTAAAGTCCTTTGTTTAAACAAAAATCTAATTCAAGAATTACAATTAGATAGGAAAACTTAAACTTTTCATACTACTAGTATGAAATATATTGAATAAAATATTACTATAAAAGTGATGAATGAAGAACTAATATTTTCCAAAACCAAGTATATAATATATTTTGAAATATAGGAATTTTCTAAGATTTAAAGATTTACCTTAAAAGATAAGAATATTTAAGTTGGGTTCATTTTGTGCCTCTTTTATAAGCTTTTGGTGTATATTGTGCATATTTTATTTTTGTTATATTTAGTGCATCTTTTATTTTTAGCATCATTGCGCATCTTTTAATTTTGGGCTCATTTTGTGCGTCTTTTAAATTTTTTTGTAAAGTGCTTTCTTTTTAAATATTTAAGAATCTCAGTTGTAAAATTATCTTCCAAATAGAAGAGAAGAGTATCTCACTCTCTTATATAGGGAGGAATAATCTACAAAGCAAACTTGATATTTCTAATAGGAAAAATAGCCTGATTTATGAAAAAATAAATCTCACTTATCAAATTGCAGAAAATATTCATGATAAAAAAATGCAGTAGAATGAAAGAGTTTTCATTTCAACTATCTCAACTCCAATTCAATTTAGATTTCAAGTTCACACAAGGAATTATTATGCATAGGAAATAAGAAGGGATATGTTAATTCATGAACTTCTATCATTTGTGTGTGCTAATCAGAGAGTTCAATAAAAAACATATAAGGAAAAGAAAATAAATAAAATATTTCAAACATAAATATCTTACTACAAAGTAAAAACACTAAGACAACATAAAACATAAAAATATTTATGAGGAAATTAAAAAAATGAAGAATATACATGCATATATTTACCTATAACATAGAAAAATACAAACAAAATATTATTCCTCATTATCTTGCTCCTGGTTTGATGATTCAGAAGCTAGGTCTGCCCAGGATATCTTTGGCTTTTTATCATTTGCGCTTATTACAATTGACTTATTTTTATCCTTTTCCTTTACATTAAGAGTTTTTATATCGGGGCACTAATTTTTTATATGTCCGGGCTTCCTACACCTAAAACAAATAATATCAGAGGAAATCTTAATATTCTTATAATTTTTACATTTTAATTTTGCTGATGCTGATGCTTATGCTTTAGTAGACTTTCTAATTTGCTTGTTATTGATGCTAACTCCTCACTCTCACCATCTACTAAGCTACTTTCATTTATGTCTATAGCTTTTAGCATTATAGTTTCATCTACATCCAGAAGCTCTTGACTCACACTTTGCTTGTGAGCAATAAGTGAGCAAATCAAATTATTAAAAGAATACTCATTCAAGTCTTTTGATTCACTTATAACAGTGACTTTAGCATTAAATTTATCAGGTAGAAAATGTAGAATTTTATTGATATTTTTAAAGTTTGAAAGTTCTTTACCTAAAGCATGTAATGATGTCAAAATTTGAGTAAACCTAGTATAAATATCTAAGATAATCTCATAAGGTTTCATGCAAAATAGTTCATAATCATGTATTAAAATATTCAACTTAGATTGCTTGGCTTTACTAGTACCTTTATATGTAATGCATAATTTACCCAAAATATCATTTCCAGTAGTATATGTAGAGATTCTCATATAATCTTCAGAATTCAAAGCATAATAAAATAATTCAAGTATTTAGCATTCATTTGAGCATTAATTTATTTTATTTTACTCTATTCTGTAAAAGGAATATCAATTTTGACTCCATCTATAATATGCGATGATATGGAATAATCAGTTTGAGTCATATGCCACATTTAATAATAAATTGATTGCAATAAAGTAGACATGCAATTTTTTTTAAAAATTAAAATAAATATTTT
>NW_021429924.1:0-858 GCF_001605985.2 Dendrobium catenatum
GGGATAAAGGCTTGATGTTGTTGTTGTTGTTGTTCTCAATGGCCTATCTTTGTGTATGCTTTTAAATTATATTATTAATAATGTTTTTTTTATAAAACTGATCGAGTAGTTATATTATGAAAAATTATTATGCATTGATTTATATCTGGCTAGTTTTACGTACCCTAAAGAGAAAAGCAGGGTTCTGGTGTCTTTATGACCTGTACTTTCGTATACTTTAGGGAAATAAATTTCATCGTTATTGGGTGAACCATTGCTAATTATCAATGGCTTATGGTTCAGTAAACAATGATACACATTTTTGGCCTTGTTTTATCATAAGATTAACATAATATTTAAAATTTTTAATGAATTTATTGATGTATAAACTAAATCAAATGGTGCAGATCCATTCCAAAATCTGTGCAAATTATTTTGCTGACCCTCATTGCAAAACTGAATGATTTGTTTTTATTTGTGCTTCTAAATGGTTTCTTATCGCTTGTACTTTAATTATATTATAGAAATAAATTAGGTTTCTATGAAGCTGACAGAGCAATTTCATTGTAAAAAATGACTATTTATTTCTATTTGGCTAGATTTACTTAACCTAACTAGAAAAGCATGGGTATGGTGTCTCTATTATGACGTCTCATAAACTTGAATTTTTATTCTGTGCGGAGTCCGGACCATCCGGAGACCAATAAAACTGCGCCACGACACTCCAAAAATGTATCAACGCTCGATACAGAGCGCAGAACTCTCCCGTCCGGTGTCCGCACAGAATAATAGCTCCATAAACTTTAGGGAATCTACTTTCATATTATGGAGTGAATCTTTGCTCCCAGGATTCAGTAAACAGTGATGCAAATTCTTGAT
>NW_021429925.1:0-328 GCF_001605985.2 Dendrobium catenatum
TATACTAGGTTTACTCAAATAGTTACTTCACTGCATGTATTAAGAAAAGAACTTTCACATTATGAAAAAGTAAACAAAATTTTGAGATGCTTGCCTTCGTCATATGATGCTAAAATCACTGCAATCACTGAATCTAAGGATTTGAACACTTATTATATTAATAACTTACTTGGCTCACTCATTGCTTACGATCACGGGGTGACTCAAAGAAATCTTGATGCATGTGAGAAGAAGAAGTAGAAAACAGTTGCATTGAAGGCGCACAAATTGGATTCTGAATCTTCCGGGTCTAAAAGCCATGAAGTTGCCTTCATCACAAGGCAATTCA
>NW_021429926.1:0-243 GCF_001605985.2 Dendrobium catenatum
CAAACTCGATACAAAAATTATTCAGATCAGAATTTTAAACCCTAATTCAATTCAAATAATAATAAAATGAATTAGATCTCAATTTCAAATCATTTATGGTTACCAGGAAATGGCCTTTTCATAGACTTAAAAAGCCCAGCCCGTGACACTTATAATATAATCGCAGTCCGCTAGCCCATGGTCTTCATTTCATCAGGACCAAAATCCACCGTTCATTTTTCAGTATGAGCACTATTAAAGCTC
>NW_021429927.1:0-225 GCF_001605985.2 Dendrobium catenatum
TTCTCTGGTGATTTTCTAATAGTTTGCATATCGCAATCCTGATTAATCAATTCCTGGTTAGCTCCTTTCATCTTTGTGTGGCTTGTGCGCTGGCCGACCAGAACTTGATATGAAGGGAAGCTCTTGTTTCTCTTGTTGTAAATCTCATCTTTCAGCAAAAATTGTGATCATGGCGATATCAGTTTGGGAATGTATAAATCTGGCAAGAGAAACAAGTACGTGTGC
>NW_021429928.1:0-1073 GCF_001605985.2 Dendrobium catenatum
TTGAGGTAAGAGGAATCATACTCGGTGGGGTGATGGATGTCAGGGGGAGCTTAGTTAGTGAAAGATAAAAGTTAGAAAGATCGTGATTGGGTGACTATGGTCCGAGTGGCCATAGTTAGAAGATGGAGGTCAACTGGATCGTACTTGAGTGATTGAGGTCTCAGTTTCATAAAACCACCACCTGACGTTGGGTGTTTTGCTGGACCATCACCTGACACCCGGAGTTCTGTCAGACCAACCCTTAACGTCAGATGTTTGGCAGACCACCACTCGACACTCGAAGCTTCGCTAGACAACAACTTGACATCGGAGTTCCGTTGCACCACCACCTGACCCCAGAGTTCTGTCTGACCACCACCTTACTTCGGAGTTCATCCAAACCACCACCTAATGTTCGGAGTTCAAACAGACCTCCACCTGATGCTAGAGTTTGGTCGGACCATTACCTGACTCCAGGACTTCTGCTTGATGCTAGACTTCAACCAGATCAATGACTAATATCAGGACTTCCACCATATCACTAACTGAAGGCAAGACTTCCATCAAGGATGAGGCATCCCACTGTACTCAACTAAAATTCTAGTGGAATCATTTTCAACAGGGCTAGGCCCCATGGTTTTTAACATTTCCAAGGTTTTCTACGTGATCTTGTGTTCTCTATATGTGGGTTGGATATTTGTATGATGCTAAGACATAGTATTATAACTTTATCACCGCGTGTATTGTAGCCTGCAATAATATTAAATAATGTGCTTCATATTACAATAAATATGAGCCTCACAATTGGCTACACCCCTTTTTTTTGTTAGAAAAAGATTCATTTTCCTTTATCTTATATAATAAGAATGTAAGGTGTACAAGCCATGCACCTCAATCTTATAAGTGGCTTACATCATTAATAGACTTTCCTCACTCATCCGACGAGAACAACATAGTAATTGTATGGGCAAACTTCCTTTTTCAAAAAGAAAATTTTCATTATGATATTTGGATTTCATATGATTAGTGTTAAAGATGTAGGATTAGATATTTAAATATAATGTTCAGCGGAGGAAAATAGATTATAATAATTA
>NW_021429929.1:0-299 GCF_001605985.2 Dendrobium catenatum
TACGTGGAAAACCCCTGTAAAAGGGGGAAAAACCATGCGGCCTAGCCCAGTTTGAACGAATCCACTAGTATTCGCAGTCGATTACAAATGAGGCCCTTCCTTGGGAGAAGGCCTTAGCTTGATGTACATCTTATGGAGTACATTACATGATGTAAATACAAAGAGCTACTATCGACGCGTTCGTTTAGTTAGAAGGACTGCAGTCGACGGGCGACGTAGGTCAGGAGGACCGTAGTTGGCAGGCGACGGAGGTCGGAAAGATTGTAGTCGGCGGGCAACGTAAGTCAGGAGGACCGTAG
>NW_021429930.1:0-1844 GCF_001605985.2 Dendrobium catenatum
TGAAAGGTGTTATCTCCCTTTGGGGAGATACATCATTATTTGATAAGGCTTTGGATATGAATTCGACAATCATACTCCTTGAATACCATAACTGGATTATTTAGTTGAACTCTACCTTGTCCCCTCGGGGCCGTGTGGAGTTCTCTTTGGAATCTTGCCATGATATTCAAGATGAATTTCATGATTCTAAGTCTGAACACCGTTATGGAATTTTATTTTCATCCTTCGTGGTGACATACTTTTCCGAACGAGTTGATTCGACTTCTAGAATTATAATTCAATCTCAATTTTAAAATTCTCAAAGAAAACTAATATTTTTAAAATATGTTTTCAAAATTCCACCAACAGTTTCCTGCCTCTTTTACTATGAACTTTTATAAAACTCAAATCACTTTTATCTTTAGCAAAATATTTAGCAACAATAAGCATTTCCTCAGTATCAGTCAAAGCATCATTATTATAATAAGAAAGAGAAAGAACCTTACTACCACTTGGGTGATCCCTTAAAGATGATAGTTGAGGACATTCATCCTCCATAAACTTTTCCTCCTCCTCTGTAACATCACATTCTCTCAGAACAATTTCTTTATTACTTTTCAAAAGAGAAGAAACAAATTCTCCTTCCTCTAAAAAAGCATCTTTAGGGACCACTTGAATAGCCAAAGCTTCATGATCATTTAAAAGATTAGTAGAGGTAGAAACAATCATCTTTTCATGAAAATCATTATTATTTAAATTAATCATGCAAGTAGGAGAAACATTAATATTAGTACTAGTAGGAGTTCCATAATTATTCAAGTCTTGATCCTGGATGTTATCTAAAGAAAAATTAGTATCAGCATGAGTTTTAACAATATGATGTTTATCAATAACCAAAGAACCCTCATTAGTAGTAGAAATAATAGGGTTCTCCAAATTAACCTCCATCGACTCAACATTAGGATTGGAGCTATTATCCTCTAGAGTAACTTGAATAGGATTAGAGATCACTTGAGTAGGCACATTGCCTTTTTGTTTCAAAGAGATCTTTTCTTTACGGAGGTGAGGATGTTTTCGAAAGCATTCATTCATTCTGTGCCCATGCATCTTGCAAAAAGAACAAAAAATAGGTAAATTTTCAAATTCTACTTTTTAGAAATATACCTTAACTTCTAATCCAATTTATATTTCAATAGGTTGTTTCTTGGAGATATCAAGTTCAATTAAAAACCTAGCAACTGATGGCCAAGAAACAACAGCAGTAGCTTGATCAGTTTGTAACGGCCTCCTAAATAAAGAAGGCAACCCAAAAAGAATTTGACGATTAAATAAATGAAGTCTCAAATTTAGAAAGGAAATCCATAAAGGAGAAATAGGGGATTCCTCCCTAACATAAAAATTTGGAGACCATTTAAGTAACCACATTTGACAAACTTTAATATAATAAGATCTTCTAGCGAAAATCTGGCGATAATCAAGATCATTTTCAAGTTGAATAGTTGCATGTCTTTGGTCAAGCATGTTTAGTATAGTAATTAGGTTGTTAAGCCTAATTAAATGTCCCAAGGCTAACCAAGAGGGGGGTGAATTGGTAATTCAAAAATTATACTTCTACTCTTAGATTTTTTGAAAACCTTTTTAATTATTAATGCAAGTTGGGGCAAAAGGAGAGTCACTTTGTTGGTAGTTAGTGCATACTCTTGGAGGGTGGCCTCCGGGGAGTAGACGTAGGTCCAGGTTTTGAACCGAACCGACTATAAATTGTGTGTGTCTCTTATTTTATTTTTCTTACGCCATTCTTAATTTCATTGTACAAGTTGGTTTCACTCTGGTTGAAAAGAGTTTATTTTTTAAACTTTAAATTT
>NW_021429931.1:0-236 GCF_001605985.2 Dendrobium catenatum
CCATGGGTGTAAGCCCTCGTGGTTAATTACATCCCAAGCCGTAGCCCGAGAAAACTCTCGATTAAGGATCATACATTATATATCCTCTCCTAAAGTGGGATTGACATAGGAGTATAGACTATGAAGTCCTATCCAAAAGGAAGAAAATGTCTCAAAGGGCTAAATCCACATGCAAGGTTCACACCAGCATTCAGATGATCTAGGGTACTAGAGAGAAATAGGAGAAAATAAAAGAT
>NW_021429932.1:0-266 GCF_001605985.2 Dendrobium catenatum
CAGCTCAGCAAGACATCAAACCTCCAATCAAAATCCTTAGAGTCCACATCAACACAATCAGACAGAAATCCGTACAGAAATCGAAACATAATCGTATATCAAATCAGAACAGAATCAGAATAGTACAGATTAGATCAAATCAGAACAAATACGGACATATATCAAATCTATCAAATCAGAATAGAACAAATCTACACGGAACAGATCAGACAGAACTGTACGGAAACATAAGTAATATCAAATCAGATATCAGATAGTATTGTAAT
>NW_021429933.1:0-268 GCF_001605985.2 Dendrobium catenatum
AACTGTTCATAATCGGACCTAGCTATTTTCATCTACTTCTCTCATTTTCATAACCCAGATTTAAGTCTAGTCTTGAATTTTTTTCTAAATTTGATTGATTTTCCTTTACTTTTATATTGATTGAGCACCATCAAAAGTTCAGGAATTGTAGATGTAGCTTTTGTATTGACCGTATATGAGATCCAATGGATCATTTAAGAGATTTCTTTTTCGAATAGGAAAACTGAATTGTGTGATTCCTCCATTCAATAATCAGGATGTTATATAC
>NW_021429934.1:0-299 GCF_001605985.2 Dendrobium catenatum
AAAATGCCCCCAGTCTTTAGGGACATTTGTAGATGTCTTCGGGGATGCTCTTTCTGCAATTTTAGTTGGAGCCCCGAGATTTTGATTCCTTCTGTCCTGTGCTTTGTGCTGCGGACTTGGTGAAGGGTTGTCTGATTTGTCTTTAATTGACTTGTCAGAAGATTTGTTTTCCTTCTGCCCTTTGCTTCTAGCTTTGGCGGGCTTGTTGAAGGGGTAGATGCCGGTGACCAAAACACTTATTTTATATTAGGTCGATGACGAGAAGTCATCGGTCCAGAGCTTTGTGCATAGCGGACTTG
>NW_021429935.1:0-279 GCF_001605985.2 Dendrobium catenatum
CATCTTTTTATAGATTTTCAATTTTGGCGTCTTTGCGCTTCTTTTGTTGGTATCATTGGCCAAAATTTTTTTTTATTATTTTTGCAAGCTACATTCTCTTTTATAACCTCTTAAAAAAAATATCCTTAGTTGTGAGTATATCTTCTTAGATATTAGAGAATAGGAGCTCTCTCTCGAACATAAGGAAGAATTACCACAAGCAGAATCAATAATCAATAAACAAATCCATGTGAAGGACTTCTAAAGGTCTAGAGGAGCTAATATCCTTAATGGGGTGAA
>NW_021429936.1:0-330 GCF_001605985.2 Dendrobium catenatum
CACTTCCAGATTTTGGAAGAAGGTTCAGGAAGCTTTGACCACCAGGCTTACCTTTAGTACAGCTTTCCACTCTCAGACAGATGGGCAGCCAGAAAGAACAATCCAGACCTTAGAAGATTTGCTCAGATTATGTGTTCTGGATTTTTGTGGTAAGTGGGAGGCATATGTACCTTTGATTGAATTTGCCTACAACAATAGCTTCCAAGCAAGTATTGGTATAGCTCCATACGAGGCTTTGTATGGAAGAAGGTGTAGGACACCTTTAAATTAGGCTGAGACAGGAGAAAGGAAAATAATTGGTGCTGATCTGGTTGATGATGCTACAGAAAA
>NW_021429937.1:0-260 GCF_001605985.2 Dendrobium catenatum
GGAACGATTTTTTTTTTTTCCAAAAAATAAAGATATATATACGTGTTTTGTTATAACTAGTATAAATACACGTGTACATGGTGCACGTTAATAAAATTTTAAAAAATAAGGAATATATAATCAAAATTTAAAATTAATTTATGACATGCTATAACAATTGTATTAAATTTTATATTAATATAATGAACATGCAATTAGTGCATATAGCTATAATTTTTAAAATTAATAAGAAAATAATAAAAATGCACATTTAATAAGTG
>NW_021429938.1:0-288 GCF_001605985.2 Dendrobium catenatum
GCCCAATCAAATAAGGGTCAGGAGGTTTCTGGGGTGGGTGCCTTTTCTAGATCAGTCGAGAATTAGTCACGCTGCCAAACGCCTTTTCGGGGTGTTAGCAAGTGGATATTCCATTCAAAAAAAAAAAAAAGATAGTTGTCAGTCACATCCATTGATTTTGACTTTTGATTTTATGACCACGAATTGGATCAATAGCTGACATTATGATAAAAGTAGTTGGATGGGAAGACTTATAATATTAAGGGCATCTCCAACCAAAAATCTCATTTTTCACTCCAAAATGCAGTG
>NW_021429939.1:0-241 GCF_001605985.2 Dendrobium catenatum
CATCAATATTAAAATTAATCTCTATTAATCAATAAACTTACATGCCTATATTTTTCATCAAGAAAGCTATGTTTAACAATTTCATGGTGGGATTGAATGTTTGAAATTGGTTTAAAATGTATTTATATTAAATTTTTAAAATTAAAGGTCAAATAATGACCTTTGATTTTGTAAATTCAACTATAATTAAAATTAAAGAAATAAGGCTAAAAAAATTATGGAAGGTTAAAAACATGCTTAA
>NW_021429940.1:0-511 GCF_001605985.2 Dendrobium catenatum
TAAACCTTTAATTAAGCATTAAAACCTTCTAGAAAATATAATAAATCAAATTTAAACCAAAAAATACTTATAACCCCTCTAACTGACTAGAATTCAATCCTTAACTCATGAAAATTGAAAGCCCCTTGATTTGACAGTAATTTAAACCTTAATCTAATTTTAAGTGAAAATCAATATTTTATTAATTTAATTAATTAATAATAATTAAAAATTCCAAAAATTTCCCAAACACTTGAAAATCTCTCCTTAGGTCATTACTGACCTTTGGAGTTGATTTCAAGGAGTTGGGAGTTCATTTGGAACAAAATCCCAAAAGGGGCCTCTAATTAAACAATTTAAAAAAATCCATTAAATAGTCAAAACTTCAAAACTAATTCATAAAAAATTCAAATTGACCAAACTCACTTGCATTCAACTCATAATAATGTCTAATATTTATTAAAAATATTAAATTTCATAAATCTATAATTTTTCAAAAGTCAACAATTTGGTCAAATCGTAGTTAAAATCT
>NW_021429941.1:0-328 GCF_001605985.2 Dendrobium catenatum
GAGAAAGCCTACGACTCTATAGCATGGGAGAATTTAGAAAAAGTTATGAAGCTTATGTGATTCAAGGAGCAGTTCATTATGTGGGTTATGCAGTGTGTCACTAGGCCTTGATTTACTCTTCTCATTAATGGGAGTCGAACTCAGTGGATCAATACAAAGAGCAGCCTTTGACAAGGGTGCCCGCTGTCACCTTATCTATTCATTGTCTATTCTAAACACTTATCCAAAGTGTTTTGACAGAGGGGAGGACAACTTGGGATCCATATTATAAAAAATACTAATAGAATATTGCATTTATTGTATGCTGATGATATTCTTATTTTTGCTG
>NW_021429942.1:0-210 GCF_001605985.2 Dendrobium catenatum
CTTTAGTGGATGACACAACCTTTCTGCTAAATAAGATAGCAGACTTATTTTTGTTGATTCTCTGCCCCGTCCAGCTGCAGTAGTCATCCAGGATCTTCAATAGCTTCCGAACATTAGGGATGGTAGCTCCTGCAAAACATAAAACATCGTCAGCATAAAGAAGGTGGGAGACGGCCGGTCCTCCCACCTTAAGTTGAACTCTAAGCTCCG
>NW_021429943.1:0-3587 GCF_001605985.2 Dendrobium catenatum
ATTCATTTTTTTTATGTAAAAATAATATTATAAAAAAGTTTTTAAAACCGCCAATGCCGGTCCCAAGCCCTGATGAAAAAGGTTGAGGGTAAGATGATTTACCAAAACATTTGTGTTTAAATTTATTAAAATTTTATTTTACAGGATTTAATCTGAATTTCATAAATCCTTCCTAAATAAGATACCCAAAAAAAACTTTTATATACTTTTCTCATTGGTTTAATGATTTAATATATTATTTATCTTCATTATATGCAGTGCAGATCCTATCAATTGAAAAAGAGAGTAGCAATAACAACCTTTATTTATTTAAGACATACGATATGCATAAAGCATGTTACTGGAAACTTGATTGAGTTGACATACTCCTCTCTATATCGTTTTAATTTTTTAATTTTGTATAGCATGGTTCCTTGATAAAAGGATATGAGAATAAATTTGATTAAAAATGGCTCGTAATAGAGGCAAATGAGGGGTTTTGAGAGGAGTTGGGATGCACTTGCAAATATGTTCAAGGTCATGCTGCAGGGAGGGTTGCAAAAGGGTCAAAAGAAGCAAAACACTGAAATAAAAAGCCAATGTTTGGTGCTAGGTTATTAACCATTTGCGATAGCACCTAACATCCTGTTGCAATAGAGAAATATTTTGGTAGTACAATATTGAGGTTAGCTTTCAGTTGTACTTAATCATTGTATATTTGTAGCAACTAATTTATCTAAGAATCATCATTTTGAAGCTTTATTTTTTTTTTTCTATTTTGATGAAGAAAACAACTAAAGAAAACAATATAGGGTGGCTTTCTAAACACATTACATAGAATATGAACTTTTTTTTATCATATAATCTTGCGTATGCTTTATTTAATTGCAACCCAATAACTCTCCTTAATTTCTATCATCAGTTGACCAAAAGATATGTGATTGTCGTAAAAAGAAGCTCTGAGTGATTTAGTAAGCTAAATGATTGATTTTTTATTTTGCGTAAGTGTGCTTGTTCTCATGACATTTTCATTTTAGTATATATATAGAATCTAATGTAACTTTTGTGGCTTTATCAAAAAAATTTATTAATGATGTTCATATATCTTACTCTTCAACTCCATCTACGGTGAGATGGAAATTCCCCATAGGAAGAATAGCAGAAGCAGTTATTCTTCAATTTGTTGCCTCCAATGATGGATGAATATATAAAGCCACACACTCAGTTTGAACTTGGCAAATTATTTGCATGGACTTTGTTCCCTTTATTTTTTATAATTTAACTCCATGTTTAAGATGGTTCACTTTTTTAATAGGTAATTTTGTATTGAATTCTCACAAGCATATATGTATTTTGTTTGATCCAATAAAAATGGACACTTTCTATTTAATTTTTTACCTTTTATAAGTTGGTGCTCTCTTGCTACATGTCCTTATTTTCCTTAAAGTTTAACAACCATGTGCAGCATATTCATTCTCTGATCTGTATCATGGTATGCTGCCAGCTTACATGCCTTAGGCTTTGGTAAATGGTATTTGCCAATCAGCCTTCCTTAAAATTTGTTTTTAAATAAAGTAATATAGCTGATTGAATCACATAGAACTCATATTTGTTGACAAATAATATTCTAGCCCAGTTGTTATATTGCTAATAATTACATATGCATTCCATCACTTGCTTCCTCAATTTCTTGCAAAGAAACATGCTCGAATGCTTTTGCCCTTCAAAATGGTATAGGAGCCTATTTATGTAAATGTGAAGTAGTACCATGGAATTTTGAGGAGAAGGCAGTCACATTCCAGGGACAAACTTGAAAAGAAGAATTTAAAGTCAAGAATGTTACCTTTCATATTGTTAACTTTTAGAGAAGATGATGCAATGAAATGTTATCTCATTTTTATTCTAATTACCTATTTTAATACACCCCAAATGTTGAACTTTTTTTTTATTGTGAATTTTGATTGCTCTCCAGATACAGCAAACATCCCAAGGTTTTACTTTCTTCAAATTTTTTTTATTTCTTCTTTGCTCTTTGCATTCTTCAACTTCTTCAGAAATTGATTTCACTCACCAACGCAAATTGTCTCCCACGCTTAACACCGAGTTAGGAATTGTTCCAATGATTCTTCAGATATTTCAATGGTACCAGAGCAACATGCCTGGCCCACTCATCTAAGGGAAACCTTTACGTGTTTGCATCATCACAAGAGAACATGTGGTGGATCTGCTTAAGGATGGAACCAAGGCAAAGCTTAGCACTTAGTCCTTATTTCTTTACTTATCTTCAACAAAAATAGGTTTTACACTGCTCAACATTATTACTTAAGTGTTGTAGTGATACTTAACCCAAAAGAAATCATATCCCTAACTTGTTAGTATAAGGGGTTATTTGGTTACAGTTTTATGGCATGATTAAAGATGTTATTTGGTGGTTTATTTTGAGCAGGATAAAATCTAAATTTAAATAAAATCCTACCAAGTAGTTTTTGTTTGATTTTAATTGAATCGAAGCTTTCCTTTCTTAACATAGAGAAAGGATGCACAACAGACAAACAAACTAAGCATAAGAAAAGATTATTTGCAAAATAGAAATATCATAATGGAAATGAGATCCACTACTCCTCACTTTGAACCAATTGGGGTATTAGGGACACCAAATATTAAACAATCCAATGAGTTGGTTAGTATCCCAGAGTTCCTAATCAAGTAAAAAGTGAAAACTTGTAAGATACCCAAATACCGTTAATCTAATTTCATAATGCAAATAAAAAAAAGGCTAATAACCTCAAAACATATAGACACAAAAGCTTAAAAAAACTTGAGATCCAAGCACTGTAAAGCGGCCTTCCCCTTAGCTGATAAATCAAAGCTCAAGGAAAGACAACATATCTCCAAAAAAGACAACAAAACCCTAAAAAACAGATATGGCGGCCATATTGAAACACAAGAACTTCACAACTTTTAAAATTCTTGTGCCTTAAGTATCTCCATTCTTCAAACATTCACCACACTTTCCTTGAACCTCAAAGAAAAATTCAGAAGATCCCACAAGCTTTGAAGGAACGGGAACCCTTTTCAAGCCCTCAATAGAGCATTTAGGAATTCCCAAAATAACTTTCTTGTACACTCCAATTAAGGGAAGCCAAATGACTGCAATAACACATCCAAAAATAGAAGTATGAACACAAAGATCATCCTTCCCTTCAACATCACTACCATATGTCATAGCGAAGGAACCACAACCAAACTAATAAACTGGACCAACATCAACTACACCTCCATCGTACTTACCAAACAAAATTTCCAAAAATTTACTAACTTGAATTAGATTCTTAAACATGAGAATAATAGAAATAGCATCAAACATGACAAAACTAGGAGGAAAATGATCTTCTCTTCTTTCTTTAATTTCAAATTTTCCAAGAGAATAAAATGCTGAACCAAAATAAATCAAAATACAACAAGTGGTAAATAAATCAACCCGTGTCACATAATCCTTTTCCAATAATCTTGAAGAAATTATAAAAACTGCTCCAGCAGTCTCTATACTGGTTTGGACAAGAGAACCAGAAAGAAAATTAATGCAATCTGTTCCTCAATTGAAGAAA
>NW_021429944.1:0-469 GCF_001605985.2 Dendrobium catenatum
TACTGCTCGGTATTGGTTGAATACCTAGTTAAATCCTACCTTATAATCGGTACTACTCTATACCGAGCAATTTAAACTGTTTTGAATACTCGGTATTGCTCGGTATTATGCTTGTTATTGCTCGGTACTGCTCGGTACTAGCGTTTAATGGTCGGTATAAGTTTAGATAAAAAAATGAAAAATATTATTGATTGAATACAGAGTTAAATCGATCCTTGCACTCGGTACTGCTATGTACCGAGCGATTTAACCAGTTATGATCACTCGGTATTGCTCAGTATTATGTTAGGAATTTCTCGGTACTGTGGTTTAATGGTCGGTATAAGTTTATATAAAAAAATGAAAAATATTATTGATTGAATACCAAGTTAAATCGATCCTTGCACTCGGTACTGCTCAGTACCGACCGATTTAACTAGTTATGATCACTCGGTATTGCTCGGTATTATGTTATGTATTGCTCGGTACT
>NW_021429945.1:0-530 GCF_001605985.2 Dendrobium catenatum
TAACTATTCAATTGGTTGAACCGATTGGACTAATCTGATTTTTAAAACATTGCTTTTTTTCCTAACAAAGAGTTAACTTCCCATTTTTCCTCCAGTTCACGAATACAGCTGTTGAGCATCCCTTTCTCTTTATTTCTCTTGTTTACTTGTGCAAATGCCCTTGCGACGAACTTTTATTTGGTCCGGTGACTTGACGTAGCTCTGCGTTCAGTCACCACTGATATAGCGCCACGTAGCAGGCACAATACCACGGACCTGACCCGGCGAATAGTGGGTATGTCGCATGTGCGTATTTTAAATCCATGATGGCCCGGTATTGCTAGATATTGCTCGGATTGCTAGGTATTAGTCGATTTTGCTCGACAATGATGAGAAATATCATTATGTGAAGACAAATACCAAGCAATACCGAGCAATACCGAGTTTTCCTAGGTATTGCTTGGTATTGGTCTTCACATAGTGGTATTTCTCATTATTGCCAAGCAATACCGAGCAATACCTAGCAATACCGCTTTGTGAAGACCAATACC
>NW_021429946.1:0-2966 GCF_001605985.2 Dendrobium catenatum
GAAGCTACAATGGCTGCCAAAGACACTTACAAAGTGTCTTTCCATAGCTTAAAAAGAAGCTCTCAAAACGAGCTCATTAATGTAAGTTGCCGCCATTATCGTCCAGGACGATAGGCATATCGTCCTGGCCGATTAGCACAAATATGGGGAAAATTGTCCTGAATATCACCCTAAAATGAAGCTGGACAATGTCTAATCGGCCTGGACGAAATCCCCATTAATTGCTTTCCAAAACTGTCTGAGAAATTTTGGAAAAATTGTCCTGGATCGTCCTGGACGATATTTTATAGTCCAAGCCAATATACCAGGACGATATTCAAAAATAAGAATTTCCTAAGTAGATATGGCGACAGATTCTTCCTGAATTGAGCCGATCATCCTGGCCGATACAAAATCATCCAGGACGATGTGTTTTGCATAAAGACGGCTGCTTTAAAGAGGATGCCCTAATTAGGGTTTCCACTTTTGTCAAATCCTTCAGAACGATATAAATATTGTCCTGGACGATATTACTAAAAATAGAAATCTATTAGAGCACAACAGAAAATCTTCCAAGTTACAAATCATCAGATGCCACACCAAATACAACACACTCAAGAAAGGAAAAAGATTACAAACTTACACAGACCTAGTCTACTCAATCTTGAGTTGGTTCCAGATTGCAGTCTGATCGTGTGGACCTGAAACGTTAGCATATAAGGCAATCGTAGAGAAATAAGGAATGTTTGTTGTCATCAAAATCATAAACCATAGATCCGCAACATGCTCCTCTTTTTGGTGCTGTCAAAGGGGGAGAAGGTTGTTGTAGTTTGTTCTATGGTTAAATGCATTTCTTTTTATCTCATACTGCATTTTCCTTTTTATTGTATTTCCTTTAAAAATTAAAAAAAATCCTTTCAAACTTGCTTTCAACAACATTATTTGACATCATCAGAAAGGGAGGGATTGTTGTGACCCATGACCTTGAATTTGAGATTTTGATGATGACAAATAATGTCGTCTGATTTACTATTCATTATTGAATATCATTTATTATTAGTTATTGTCCGTGAGTACTAATATTTCAGGAAGATCACAAGCTACTCAGGATGATAGGAAGACTCAAGAATGGTTAGATTATGAGTATGAGTCTGATAATGTATTTTAATATTTATTTTATTTTTTATTTTCTTGAGTATGGTCACAAACTGCATGTAAGTCTGAGCAACCATGCACATACATAGGGGGAGAGGGTTTTAAAAGTAAAAAATGAAGATTTTTCTTCTCTAGTGATCATACTGTACGAATTTATTTAGTACTGTACGACCTAAGTTGGTAAAACAATTTTCGGTGAATAGTTCGTATTGTACGCTGTGTTCCAAATCCAAAACCCTAGCCGTCAAATTAATTTAACTAAGTTGTCTCAGCCGTTCGTAATGTACCAAGTTATTCATACTGTATGATTTATTTTACATACATACTTAAATAAACCTATGATTAGTGGAATAATTCAAAACTTAATTTCAAATTGAATATCATACTGTACGAAACAGTTCATACAATACAATAAATAAAGATGAATTCTGATCGTCTCGGAGATTGTTTTGGACGATCCTTTGTTTTTTCCTCATCGTACAGTACGATGTATATCGTACTAGACGATGAACTGAGATGACATTTGATCATCCTGGAATTCTTCCTAGACGATGCCTTGACTTTGACCATTCGTACTAGATGATGTATATCGTACAATACGATGAACAGAGACGACATTTGATCGTCCTGGCTACCGTCCTGTATGATCAATTATGTTGAGGATCGTACCATACAATTTATTCTTGTACTGTACGAGTTATTTTGAATTATTCGTACATGTTCGTGTTAAGATAGTTGCTATTTGCATGCTTTACATTTTTGCAACTTATGAAGTTTTGATGATTCCAAACATTATTATTCAAATGTATAGTTATCTCCTAACATTTTTTAGAAGAATTATATTTGCTCTTGTGTGTACTAACATTTCAGGGAAAACGAACTCCAGATTACGATGACTTCAAATTGAATTCAGCATGAGATACTCTGTAATATTTGAAGCTTGTACTTTTCTTTGAAATAAAAAAAATTGAAAGGGAGTGATTGTAACTTGAGTGAATAAAAACATACACACACACACATGAGGAGATCATATAAAATTTATATTGAACGTATAGGATGATATACGTTCGTACTGGACGATCAGACAGTTATCTCCCATAGAGCATATGGAACGAATAGGAACTTGCTTGGAAAATTTTTTCTAAGTCCTATTCGTCCAGGACGAAATAAATTATCGTCCAGGATGATTGGCTCTCTGGAAAATTTTCGACCTAACGAAATTAAACTATCGTCCGTGGCGATTGGTCCTCTGGAAAATTTTCGTTCAGACGAAATTAAAAATCGTCCAAGACGATCGGGTCTCTGGAAAATTTTCGTCCTCACAAAATTAAATTATCGTCCGTGGCGATTGGTCCTCTGGAAATATTTCGTCCAGACGAAATTAAAAATCGTCCAGGACGATCGGGTCTCTGGAAAAATTTTCGTCCTGACGAAATTAAATTATCGTCCGTGGCGATTGGTCATCTGAAAAATTTTCGTCCAGACGAAATAAAGAATCGTCCAGGATGATCGGTCCTCTGTAAAAATTTTGTCCAGACGAATAAATTTTCGTCCAAACAATTAACCGAACTTAGGAAAGTTTTTCAACAGTTTCTAGAACCGACCTTATATATAACTGTTCGTAATGGACGAACCTAGTTCGTACAGGACGATCAGCTGTACGAGACATTTTGTCACATATTCAAATAGGGTCTGTTTCAGATCGTTTAAGTAAAATCGTCCAGGACGGATCCACGATCTGCTACGGGACGATCCACTACGTACATAATTGAATACTTACAGTCTTTGGGAGGTTTTTCTTGTCTTTTTGTATAAATAGTCAAATTAGACTG
>NW_021429947.1:0-252 GCF_001605985.2 Dendrobium catenatum
TTGACATAATTTGGATGACTCAAACATGTGTCTATGGGGGTGCACTATATGGGAAACCATGGATCATTACGTGGATGGCTGCTCCAAATTGGCCATGGTCCTTGATGTTTTAGCCAGGTGGGGTTTTACCTTCCCACTTGATAATTCTTTTTGTGAGCATATAAAGATCCCCTTGGTGATGGCCAGGTTTAACCCCAGCCTTGGACAACTTTTTTGCTATGTGATCCATCAATTATGGCGGGTCAGGAATGC
>NW_021429948.1:0-567 GCF_001605985.2 Dendrobium catenatum
CGATGTTCAGGACGATATTCCACGATTTGTTCTGATCATCCAGGATGATATATTATCATCCTGGATGATATGAAAAAATTTCTTATGATCGTCTCAAATCGTCCTGGCTGATTGGGCTTAAATTGTACTGATTGTATAGGACGATATACCTATCGTCCTGGATGATAATGTCGGCAACTTGCACTAATGAGCTCGTTTTGAGATATTCTATTTAAGCTATTACATGACACTTTGTAAGTGTCTTTGGCAGCCATTGTAGCTTCGTTCTTTTGGAAGAAACTTTAAGAGAGAGCTTGAAAGGAAGTGAGGAAAGGGTGGAGTTTTAGAGAGGGAGAAGATCCTGTGAGGGGGGACTCAAGGGAGTGTGGAGGGGGTTCCACACGGTTGCTCCGGCAAGCTTGCATCTTAATACTATCAGATTCAAGGCTTGTCTCAAGGGAAGTTCACCAAAGAAGAAGATCTCTTTGGTGTCAAAGGACCCGGAGACTTCGCTGCACCGGGGAAGGTGGAAGTTATTTAGTAAGGGCTTCAGTTTAGTGCAATACTTGGAGGGTGCCTCCAAGGAGT
>NW_021429949.1:0-231 GCF_001605985.2 Dendrobium catenatum
TGATTTGGGAAAACCCTCCAACGCATTAGGAAGTTTGTCTTCCCTCTTTCAAGCAAATCCAAAATATTTGTAGGAGAGTTGGAAGTCCTCTTCTTTATGTACATGTCCCTTGTACTTAATAGTTGGGACGTTCTCTAACTCTCAAATTATTATAGTGCATGAATCAAGGTTTTAGGAAAACAAATCCTAAGCCACTCTCCCATTTCCATTTGCTAACAACACAAAGTTAGC
>NW_021429950.1:0-223 GCF_001605985.2 Dendrobium catenatum
ATTTTAGCTTAAATCTTTTCCTAAATTATCATTGGCGTTTCGTTTCCAAGATCATAATGGATCATCCTAGCTGATCCAAAATCATCCAATACGATTAGTTCAAAACTTGGTCTTATAAATTTGAGTAGATCTCACTCTTTTGAGTATGTGTGTGCATCCTCACCAAGCAAGCATACTCCCTTATAAGACTTGACTCAAGAAATCAAAAATTACATCAATGAAT
>NW_021429951.1:0-258 GCF_001605985.2 Dendrobium catenatum
TTACTCATGTAAAGGAGGAGGAAGCAGGGGAAAAAGAGAAGGAAGAAAGAAAGCAAGATCGTTCTCTTTCCACCAGACTCCTCGACCACCGACCATCTTCGGACTATCGTCGGACTTCTGTCAGGCCACCGACTAACGTCGAACTTCAGCCTGGCCATCAAATGATGTCAAATTTATGTCTGACCACTGACTGATGTCGAACTTTTGCCCGTCCACCAACTGCCACCAGACTTCCGCCCAGCCATCGACTCTCATCAA
>NW_021429952.1:0-876 GCF_001605985.2 Dendrobium catenatum
ACACGTGTCTGAACCGTTGATCGATGACCTCATCATCTATATTAAAAAAAGCATGAAATACACTAGAGTCTATATCCATAACTCCATTAATATATTTTGAATTTCTTCCATCATGACATTCATCATTTCTTCATTTTGTTTAGTGTCGTGTTCACTCCTCTTCTTCGTACACTTAATTATGTAGTTAAGTTTGTCAAAATACCAACATCCACAAGCAATCTTGAGGTTTGATTATATTGTAATTTGATTAATAATTCTCACAATGAAATTATGAGTTATCTTAACCTTTGTTGTTGCTCTAATGCTCTGTTAGCTAACATTTAAAATATAAGATGATGCATCTTCAACTTTCTTACACCAATTTCGATTCAATCCAAGACCAAATGAGGGCCCGAAGCACGTTTGGAAGCTTCAAATTATAAATAGGATGATCAAATGGTTTTTAAATATGATATGCTTATAGTCAAATTTAGCGGCTCGACGAGACGAATCAAATGAGCCCAAGTTCGCCGAATTCTGACATGATTAAGACACCTAAATGCTCGATAAATGATCTATAATCAAGGGAATTAATATTGATCATCCATGAAAAAACGCTCCCAACAAGCCCTTGATCTTCTTTCTATTTAATTGCCATGTCACTTCAAAAAAAAAAAAAAACTATAAATAAACTTTCCATTCCTCACAAAAGAAGTGAAAATCCAGCACCAGTAGGTGTCACAAATTTGCCCCTCCCTGTAACTTGTTGATTTCAATCTTTTTGCTCTTCATGCTTAGTTCCAAAAAATTTTATGCTAATACTTTAATAATAATTTTTAAGATAATAATGAAATTTAGAAGAAAAATCAAATGAAAATGAGATAGTAAATTCAATCA
>NW_021429953.1:0-271 GCF_001605985.2 Dendrobium catenatum
AGATGAAAACATGCATGGACTTAGATAAACTGTAATCGTTAGAAGTGATTACTTTGTTTATTGTGGAAGGCCTTAACCTTTTGAACTTGTAAAACAAGCCAATCATCACCCGCTGGCACAATATAGATCACTTATAAATGTTGAAGGAAAGAAAGCTGTAACAAGGTAAGCTACTTAAGACCGTTTCAACTAAAACCAAAATGAATTTTCAATCGATTCATATATACCCTGCAGCCTACGCAACCAAGTTTATATATATATATATATATAT
>NW_021429954.1:0-270 GCF_001605985.2 Dendrobium catenatum
GATCTTTGCTTTACTGCTTTTTGTTTTTTTCACTATAATTGCCTTGTGAAAATCATTGTGAAATTCGTTGTTGCAAATTATGTTTCAAGAACTCATTTCCATATTAATTAACTTTTCCTATTTAAATTTAAAAAAAAAAAATTAGAACTCTTGTTTATGATTTTTTATTGCAACAATTTTTCCAATTTATCCCCCTCTTGGCACATCTCATAATTTCAATTCGTATCAGAGCGGGGTTTCAAAAATAGCATTTTAGAAAACCTTGAAAAT
>NW_021429955.1:0-211 GCF_001605985.2 Dendrobium catenatum
AGGCCGATATAAATATCGTCCTGTCCGAAAATTTAAAATAAAGAATACCTAAGTTGATTATGGCAGCTGATTCTTTCTGATTAGAGCCTATCGTCCTGGCCGATACAAGCATCATCCAAGATGATTTGCTTAATGACGGCTGCTTAACCAGGATGCCCTAATTAAATTTTTTGAAAAAATATAATGAAAATTAGAAAAATGAGGGTCCCTA
>NW_021429956.1:0-293 GCF_001605985.2 Dendrobium catenatum
ACAAAATAATAATTCATGTACTATATATAGAGAGAGAGATTTTAATTATTTTAGAAAATTTCTTATTTAGATAAATAATAATTTTGCATAGGTTATATATATTTTTTTTTGGGAAAATTTGGGGCCAAGCCCCTATATTAAGATTAAGCAAAATTTAAGGGGTTACAAAAAGAATAGCCTGTAAAAAACTGGCTAACAACTACATACACAAAAGGAAAAAAGTCAAAAAATAGGCTTCAAAAAATTATAGGACTCGGGAAATGCGGAATCCGTCGAGGACATAAAACACTTCA
>NW_021429957.1:0-473 GCF_001605985.2 Dendrobium catenatum
TCAAAATTACTTAAACTCGCTGCTTTATCACTTGCTTAAAATCTTTAGTTTTTGTTTCTTTTATTTTATTTTTATGCTAGTTCTTGTGCTCACTTTGTGCTGTTTTTAGTTTGCTTTATTTTTACGTGTTTTGTTTTCACATTGTTCTTTAAATTTGGTCTTCCATATGATGAATCTTTTCAAGCTTTTAAATATTGGAGTTTTGGAGATAGAGTTTAGTTTTTCTAAATCGGTTAAAGGGAGTTTATTGTTGATGTTTTTCCTCCTTTTAACTTTGTTTAGTGGTATGATTTTCTTCTCTAAACAAAAGTATAAACTCAGTTTAACCAATGTTTTTTTGGTTTAAAGATCCTTTTCTTATCTTGTTACATTAATTTATCTTATGCATAATAGCCAAAGTTCTTAGATATCATTCAAGCTTTTGAAATCTTGCCAGTGCATTTATCACATGATTTTGATTTTGTATTGTGGAT
>NW_021429958.1:0-271 GCF_001605985.2 Dendrobium catenatum
ATATTTTTATTAATTTATTTAATTAATAATATTTTTTTGCTTCTTAGATGAAAAAAAAAACATTTACGGTTTATAATGTATTACTTCATATGGTAATGAATCTAATGATAGTTGTTAAGATAGAAGTAGTTCTTAATTTTCAAATTAAGCCACCGAACCGGTTCAACAAAAACCGGTCAGACCTTGAACCGACTGACAACCCCACGCGAGGGCATTTCCGTCATGACAACATACTACGGAAAGATTAAAAAAAGGCACAAGCAGGAGGCTG
>NW_021429959.1:0-256 GCF_001605985.2 Dendrobium catenatum
TATCTTTGGTTTTAAAGTTTTCCAAATCACCTCTCTCGTTTAATTAGCTTTGGGCTAGTTCTATATAGCTTAACATCCCTAACGAACTTTCAAGTGGTATCAGAGCGGGATTTAAAAATTTAAGTTTAAAAACTTTTTGAATTTCGATCCATGGCTAATCGTACTATTGCGGAAGGTTATTCAATCACCAGATCTCCTTTATTTGAAAATATGTCATTCAATTTTTGGAAAACTTGCATGTCTATTTTCTTGCAAT
>NW_021429960.1:0-254 GCF_001605985.2 Dendrobium catenatum
CAAATATTTCTTCATTATTTTTTAAAGATGTCTTTTAGTGATGAGCCTCACTGGGGATTGATCAAGAATATTTTTGGTAGGTGCAAGAAGGTGGCTAGTGGCTTAGCCAATAGATCTATATGTACTAAGGTAACCTTTTCTTCTTAGCTTGACAATCAGAATCAGCCTAGCCTACCTTTACCTACTCCTCCAGACAGTTGTCTGCAATTTTACTCATCTAATCCACACTTTTCTTCACCAGATGCCACATACAA
>NW_021429961.1:0-506 GCF_001605985.2 Dendrobium catenatum
ACCAAAAGTCCACTACCTGGAACAGCACACGAAGAGGCCGCGGGACAGCCAAAGAACAAACAATGCCAGTGGGAAAGAACCGGGTAGGCAGAGGAAACGAAAAGGCAAACAGAGGGGGGCGGGGGGATGAACCCGGCCAATAAAAACAGCAACCAACAACTCAAGTCAGCCACACCTGAAACAACAAAACCACATAAAAAAAAGGGAAATGGGCCAAGCCCATTAGGGAAAATTTAGCCCACCAACAAATACCCATTTATTCCAATGCTTGTCTACATCAAAAAAAATGATGGATGATTTTTGGAGTTAAAACATGAGGGTTTCTTCTTGGATAGTTTGCGAGCTTTATCCACTTCTTCTCCTCTCTTAGACTTCGTCTTGGGCTTCTTATCTATTTATTCTCTCCGCAAGTTTTCACCCCATTTGTATCTTTCTTCTAAAAAAAACTACAAAAGGTTGTAATGTGTTGTTGTGAGTGTTTTGTCATTTTGAAAGGAAGACAACAA
>NW_021429962.1:0-218 GCF_001605985.2 Dendrobium catenatum
TAGTTCTATAGGGCTTAACATCCCTAACAAACTTTCAGTTCCTTCCTCCTCCGCCTCCTGCCTTAGGAGAAGGACCCAGAGGAATAGAAATAGGTGACTTCATTTGTCTATGTCTAAGGTAGATAGACTGAGGATGGTAGAGGTAGTGACTCACTAAAATCCTGTTTAAAGGAGAGTGGTCCCTGTTGAGTCTAATACTTAGGTTGTTAAGCCTAAGT
>NW_021429963.1:0-217 GCF_001605985.2 Dendrobium catenatum
GTAATATTCTTTGGAAGAAAATAACTTAATTGATACTTCATTAATCATTCACCCACATCTACATCGACTTCTCCACCAGCTATTGCTGGCTTATTGGCGAGTCTTTTGAACGACTGTTTAGAGTTTAGAGTTCTGCAATAGAGTCCTGTATTGGGTACCCATATTCACACCCACCCATACCCCTACCCAAGGGGTATGGGTCCGCCCATGACCTTGT
>NW_021429964.1:0-882 GCF_001605985.2 Dendrobium catenatum
CGACCCTTCATGCCCTTTGACCTATTTGACTAGGTTGCCAATTCAAACCTTGACTTGGTCAACCTAAGTTTTAAATAGGTCAAAATGACCTATTTAAGTGAATTTAAATCCTAATTAATGGATTGAAATTCAAAACCATGGCCAAAGCTATTTTATTTCCCTCCTAATTCGATGATGATCGAGTCCTAGCCATTCCTTTTAAATATAGGGCTTTAAATATGAAAAATTAGGTCTTCTCTATGAGCTTTTTTGGATTACTCTCGCACTAGACCTCCAGAGCCTCTGGAATTTTGTGTGAGGATTCCTAGAGACGTCCCCTACCCTTCCCAACATAGATCCACCGTGAAATCCCCATCGGCGACGAACTGAAGGGCAAAAAGTTCCAAGATGTTTTGCGATCGA
Source organism: Dendrobium catenatum (assembly GCF_001605985.2). Lineage (NCBI taxonomy): Eukaryota > Viridiplantae > Streptophyta > Magnoliopsida > Asparagales > Orchidaceae > Dendrobium > Dendrobium catenatum. The sequence continues at coordinate 403 of NW_021429964.1, forward strand.
TCCAGGCGTCAAGAGCCCACAACCTCTTATACAAAAACGAGCGTGGATTGTCTGCAAGGGTGACAAGCCTACATGCGGGTCAAACCGTCCAAAAACTACTTTAAAATCCTCAGCCCTAGATTAGAACACTTAGGGTTAATTAAATTTTAATTCGGTGCATTTTAGACCGTGAAATCACTACCCCACGATTGCTCTTCATTCTATTAATCTGTATTTAATTTTTTGTTCAAATTGATCCACTTGATCGATAGAAAATTGAAAAGTATCATTTATGGTTTTGGTTAAACACACGCTTGATCTAGGTGTCTTCCGGACTACTGATCTCGCGATCAATGGTCAGGATCGAGCCATTCCGCGGGTCCACATAATCACACGGTTTCGTCCGCAGCAGCGATCACCGTCTGGCTCGATCTAAGCCATTCATTCATTACAGTGGAAGATCAGACAACCTATATGCTTGCTGATTGGGTTAAGTGACTG
>NW_021429965.1:0-283 GCF_001605985.2 Dendrobium catenatum
ATTCATGCTAACCAAAGATATGCATTTTTATATTATACAATGACTTCTAAACTTTTTGTGTATCAGCCTTCATATTTCAATAGGGTTTTAGAAGTTCTTCATTTTTTTCTGACTGCAGTGGTTTAAAATGCCACCAAATTAATTGCATCAATTTAAAGACTATTAGAATTTTTCTGTATTTGTATTCGCTAGAAGGAATTATTGTAGTGGTTTAGAATCTGCTTTATATTTTGGACGTAGCAACGGTTTCAACAATTTTTAAAAAATAAATAAGAATACTATT
>NW_021429966.1:0-288 GCF_001605985.2 Dendrobium catenatum
ATTCGCAGCTGCAACAACTCCGGCTCAGCATTTCAGAATCTCGCTACTTCGCTAGTAATCTCGCTACAGCAAATCAACGAGCTTGCAGTAATCTTCAGAGGTAAAACTCTCTCCCCTTGGCTGTGTTTCTCAAAAAAAAATTAGGTTTTCGTTTCATTTACACAATCGAGCATCGGCTTTCGTTTATTGTGCTTTCCTTGTGATGTAATAGCAGTTTGCAGGATATATTGAGATTACTTTTCCAATTTGTCATTGCTTAGCGTCAGATACCTTTTCTTCTTTTATCTA
>NW_021429967.1:0-649 GCF_001605985.2 Dendrobium catenatum
AATTTTTCGCCTTTTTCATTGTATATACTGGGCGGGCTTTCATTTTAGACGGGCCTTAACTTTCCACGTAAGCACGCCACACGTTTAATTTTTATTGGCTACTATTACAGACAGAACACATTGTTGTGATCGGATTCCACACGCAATAATTTCTCCTGCATTTGCCCTTCTCGTCTTCCCAATCTACATCGGTACTATTCTATATTCTCCTTCCTCTCTCTCTCTCTCAAGCTCGTGTGTTTCTCTTGTCTCAGCTCTCCCTCTCCTACTCGAAAGGAATCGCTACCTTTCTCTGATTCTCTCATCTCTTTCCTTGGCCTGGAGTCTCTTTGGCTGTTAGCTTCTTTTTCCTCCTGAAGTTCTTTATTTTACCTTGAATGAGTAAATAGTGAGGAACAATGGGCAAATACATGAGGAAAGCGAAGCTCAACGGTGAGGTGGCGCTCAGCCGCTCATGGAGGTCTCAGCTCAGTCCTCCATAGGTGTACGAACAAACAGGAGAGGGAGCTCACCGGAAACAGACGTTTGACCCAAATGGAGAGGGAGCTCGCCGCAGTCCAAAGCATCTCGCCAAGACTGGAACCAGCGACGAGAGGCTACACCGCTGCAGCTCACTGTTTGAATAGTTGCTATTTGAATGAGTTATATT
>NW_021429968.1:0-219 GCF_001605985.2 Dendrobium catenatum
AGCCTTTGATACTTTCAGTGCATTCAGAACAAGGCTTAGGGTAATCGATCTGAATGCTTAATAAAAATATTTTTCTTCAACATTAATGTGTGTTTTTAGTTAGTATTATTTTATGTTTATCCTTGTGTTTGTGACTTATTCTGTATTTTATGTTTATTTTTCATTATGTTTTTAGTGTACTTGTATTTTAATATTGATTGAGTGCATGATTTGAATTTT
>NW_021429969.1:0-431 GCF_001605985.2 Dendrobium catenatum
GGTTCCAAATTGTAGTTTGATCGTGTGGACCTGAAATGTTAGTAAATAAGGTCGTCCTAAAGAAATAAGGGTGTTTGCTATCATCAAAATCATAAACCATGAAAACATATCCGCGATAATCTCCCCCTTTTTGATGATGGTAAATAATTCAATTTGAATTTGCAAAAATGAATATTTTCTCCTAATCTCCCCCTCACTAGAATAACACTTTAAAAAATAGGGAAGATAAAAATATTTTAGTTGTTTTAAAATATTTTTTTTTTAAAAAAAAAAGATACAAATTCAACAGTACGTTCTCCCCCTTTGACATTATCAAAAAGAGAGGAGGTACAAACCAAAAAATAAAATGAAAAAAAAAGACAAAAATGTTCCTTGATGTAGTGAAAAAAAAAATAAAAAAAAAATTCTTAAAATGAGAAAGTTACCTCTTA
>NW_021429970.1:0-743 GCF_001605985.2 Dendrobium catenatum
TTTTTACACCCACCAACTACTACATGAGCAACACACCAATGTGTATGGGACAATCATGACATGATATATCTCCATGGAGTCTTTGTAAAGCTCCATATGATAAATTTCATTTCTCTTTGTCATCAAAATATTAGTCAATTGTAGGGTTGTCAAAACTAGGTGACAGGTCGGGTTTGGGTCCAACTCAGAACTGACCCGACATTATTCAACCTGACCAGAACCCGGTTGGTTCGTCAGTTTATTCAGCCAAATCCCGTAAATGGGCCGCGCGCCGGCCTGCTGTACGCGTGCCTATTCAGCCAAATCTCGTAAATCGGTCGTTGAACTGCTCCTTTCACGCTATTATTCAGCCAAATCCCATAAATTGGTTGCAATCGGCCATCCTTTCACATGTTTATCCAGCCAAATCCCATAAATCGGCTAACATGCCCCCCCACGGCCCCGCCAACCTTTGTTATTGCTCAATTATTAGCCAAATTATATAAATCGGTCACCGTTAAATCGTGACAGGACTCACGCGACGCGACTCACATCACTCATGGAGCAGTAGCCGGGTCAAAACCGGATTGGTTTCGGATTTCCAGGTCAACCCGAACCTGATCCGGTTTTACAAATGGGTCAAAATCCCTGGGGTTAGCCAGAAACCGAAATTTTCAGATCGTGTTCGAGTTAGATTTTCATGTCATATCAAATATTAATACCCCTAGTCAATTGACAACCCATGATCAACTCTACTAATAAAA
>NW_021429971.1:0-223 GCF_001605985.2 Dendrobium catenatum
CACCTATCTCCATCTTTATTGTTTCACCTTAAGCCCCATTTTACCCAATCAAATAGGAAGAATCCTTTAACCATTCTAATTTCTCGCTTCAATATTTTGAATATTCTTCCTTAAGGAAAATAAGCATGTGGAAACATTTAGTTTTCAACTCTTTGTGTAGGTCATTCTTATTCACCTACACAAAGAAGAAGTCATTCCTACAGGTGAAAATAAAAGAAAAAAA
>NW_021429972.1:0-640 GCF_001605985.2 Dendrobium catenatum
TGATCACTGCTATTAAGATATATAGTTATACTAATATTTATTAATCATATGACTTGTTACTATTTTATTGATTATGCATGCATTCTGTTCATACACACTACAAAAAAATTCATCAATTACCAGCGGTCTAGACCGGCGGTTTTGTAACCGTCGATAATAACGATGGCTTAATCGACGGTTTGACTGCCGTTGTTTACCGACGGTCGGACCGACGATTATTTAAATGAAAGCCGCCGGAAATAGCGGCGGTCCAACAACCACCGATTAACCTGCAGGTATTAATTCTTACTGATGCGTGATCGGCGGCTATAGTCGCCGGTGTTAAGTAAATTATTTTCGGCGGTCTGAACCGTTGGAAAATGCCCTAAAATAAGCTGTCCCGAGCCTTCCATTTCATTTGGTCGCCTGCTCCTCTCTCTCCTGCGTGACACTCGCCTCCATCTCCTCCACCCTCTCATGATTGAGACGCTCCCTCTGGCCACCGACAAGGTCCCTTCGGCCGAAGATCTTGGCCCACTGCAAGGCCGAAGATCTCTCCTCGCTCCCTGCTCGTGCGCGAAACCGGCCTCTTAAGTGCCGTAGGTTTGCATTTTTAGTTTTTTTTTTTTATTATTTTAAAGTTATTTTTTATTTTGTACAA
>NW_021429973.1:0-372 GCF_001605985.2 Dendrobium catenatum
GACGATATGTACAGAAAATCACCTGGAGCAAAACTGGACACATTCTGGAGCAAAATTTCCACAGATCGTCCTGGACGATCCTGGAGCAGATTTTTGATATTACAATTATAGTCGCTACACTTGGGTTTATCCTCTTCACCATAAATCAGAAGTTTTCTCTACATTTCTTAAATTTCAACAGCTTGTGGAAAAACAATTTCAGCATCCCATTAAAACTCTCAGAACTGATGGTGGCAGAGAATATATCAATAATAACTTTAAACTTCATTTAAATAAATGTGGCATTAACCATCAGGTGACTTGCCCATATACTCCTCAACAAAATGGGACTGTCGAAAGAAAACATCGCCATATTCTAGAGACTGTGCGGGC
>NW_021429974.1:0-219 GCF_001605985.2 Dendrobium catenatum
TGTATGACCTCCCAATTGATTTTAAAATATTCATATTTAAATATTTAGTTGTTTGATATCCAAAAATTAAAATTAAGTTTTAAATTTTCTTATTTAACTATTCATATGCTTTGGAATATGAAAAACCATGTTAAGATTTTACTTAATAGGATGAGTTTTTAGTTAATTAGCACAAAAAAAAAGAGAAACTTACATATTAGTTAATTAACACAAAAATAG
>NW_021429975.1:0-473 GCF_001605985.2 Dendrobium catenatum
TCAATCATCCTTAATTACTTCCTTGATTTGTCTTATTAATTAAGGTATAATTGTGAATATCGTCCAGGCCAATCCAAGATCGTCCTGACCGATTACCAAAAATACAGAATACCTTAATTATTTATGGCGGCAATTTCTTTCTGTTTTGAGGTTATCGTCCTGGCCGATACACGTATCATCCAGGCTGATCTATTAATGACGGCTACCTTAATTAAGAATCCTGAATAGAATCTCTATTTAAACTAGATTGTTCAGGCCGATACAAATATCGTCCTGTCCGATGTGAGTAAAAACATAAATTCCAAGTCTCTCATGTGTGTGTGTAGGGTTACTTAGCATCAGCCTCCTTGAACATTACAAATAGACTCAATAAGAGAAAAAGCAAAGTATAGACTGACTCAACCCTATTGCAAATCTATTTTCATGACTTATGTTTTGATGATAGACAAACATTATTGATTTTCTTGGACTGC
>NW_021429976.1:0-332 GCF_001605985.2 Dendrobium catenatum
GCTAATACTGTTGCTGATGCTTTGAGTAGAAAAATGCTTATGAAGTTAAATAATTTGCTAACTCAACAAGAGAAGTTGATTGAAGAAATGGATAGGTTGGAGTTATCAGTGGTACTTCCTACAACTAGCAATGTAGGATGGTTGAGTCAGTTGACTGTACAAGCTGATTTGAAGAGTAAAATAGCTGAAGCTTTATGGAAGGATCCAAATTTTGTGAAGATCATGTAGTTAGTAAAGGCTGGGCATGAAGAAGATTTTATTCTTGATGAGGACAATCTCCTTTGGTATAAAGGCTAGGTTTGTGTACCTAATGTTGATGATTTGAGGAAGGA
>NW_021429977.1:0-441 GCF_001605985.2 Dendrobium catenatum
GAAGCTCAACTAATCCTTGACTATCTTTATGGACTTTCTAAAATTGGTCATGTCGTTTATAAAAGAAAGAAGAATATTTCCTTAGGATATCTTGTTGCCTACATTTTGGAGAAGAAGTATGAATTGGTTCATCCAGTTCAAGATTTTTAAGAACCTCTCTACTACAATGACGGATCTTTTAAAGCAATCTTAAATAAAGATGAACCACATAAAACACATGTTATTAGTGCCTCAGAGGAGGAACCTGAACCTACACTTACTAGTGAATCAAATTACCAAGATTTGGTTCAGAGCTTTGATCGTTTAGAGTCTCATTTTAATCAAAGATTTGATCAAATTAAAACTCACTAACAGTAGTAGGATGTTCAGTACAATCAAGATATGGGATATATGCGAGAACAGATAAATAATATAAGTTCAAATATGCTCATGATAAGCAGT
>NW_021429978.1:0-667 GCF_001605985.2 Dendrobium catenatum
ACAGAAAAACCCGCCATTACCGGCGGATATAATCTGCCGGTAACATGTAAAATCTGACGGAAGACCTGGGTTTCCGGCACATTTACGACGGATTTTTGTGCGCCGGTTTGGTTCGCATCGAAAAATACTTTTCGACGTTTTTAAGACGCCAGAAAACGTTCCGGCGCCATCTCCGGCGCATTACCGGCGCAAAAAATGCTAGCGAAGCCGACGATTTTCAACCGAAAATTCTGGCGATAACTGCGTCGAAAGTTTACGTCGTATGGATCCGCCGGAAATTACTGGCGGATAAAACGCCATAGATGCGCCGTAAATAAGCTACGACTTGTTTACGGCGCATAACGGACAACGAAAAATGCCAGCGGAAAGGACGCCATATAATGTGCTGGGAATTTTCGACGTCCAAATAAACGACGACATGATTGTAATGATTCGTTGTATCGTCGTTTCTATCGTATTTTCGACGCAAAATTCTTCGGAAACCTGTAGAATTGACAAAAAAATTTCCTTCCCAACCAACAATTGCATTTCCATACCTGCAAACATAAACAAAAACACTTCAAGAAGACAGCTATACACATAACATATATAAACAACTTCAATATGTACTCAAAAACATAAATATCCATATAAAGACATTGTTCAATAGCATCAAATAACTAAAAAC
>NW_021429979.1:0-250 GCF_001605985.2 Dendrobium catenatum
AGGCTTGTAATTGATTGGAAGTATCCTTGCATGTCGCCGAAATTTCATCTTGATATAGAAAACATCATAGGATCTTTTTGACCATAATTGGGGCCAAAGTTGTCCCCCAGTCCGCATCTGATGCAACAATGACTGATGTCAGGAAGTTGATAAGAGCGATCTTTTGAGATTGGAGCAAAAGTTGCCCCCCAGTCGGGAATCACGTTCCCACAGACGGCGCCAAACTGTTGCGTCCAGGAGTATTCGCGGC
>NW_021429980.1:0-286 GCF_001605985.2 Dendrobium catenatum
TTCCAAACCAAAAAGATCATGTTGCAAAAGATATTCCCAGACAGTAAATTAGTTCTCATGTCATTTTTCAAACTGTCTAAACATTCTTCAAAGTCATGGAAATTCGGCATTTTGAATCCCCAGCAATTCAATAAGTCAATAACTCTCTTGATCTTAGAGCAATTTCCTATTAAGTGACTTTTATCTTCTTCTTCTCCACATCCTCTAGGACAACCCGAACAATTGCTTAGTTTCCTCTTGAATAGAAATGTGTTAGAGGGAATAGCATCATAACAAAGTCTCCACC
>NW_021429981.1:0-307 GCF_001605985.2 Dendrobium catenatum
ATCTTACACTCATTTTTCATTAAAATCATACAATAACGTTGTAGCTTTAACGTTTCATTTGAGATAATTTTCTTATTATTTTTTAAAGTAATTTTTTTGTTAAAAAATTGTTTAAATTAAAAAATTTTGTATTAAAAAGTTGCTTTTAAAAATAGTAAGAAAAGTTGTAACAAACGAACAGCTTTCTTTATGCTTCTTAAAACAGTTTTTGAGTTCAAAATTTTTAATTTTTAAATTAAAAAATTGCTTTAAAAAGCAGAAAGAAAATCTTCCCAAATGAAGCCTAAATCTCATCAAAGTTCAGCAC
>NW_021429982.1:0-241 GCF_001605985.2 Dendrobium catenatum
CCTCACCGACCTGATGAGATGCTGCGAAGGAAACCTAGCATCGTTAATGCTCCATAACTTCAAATGACTAAAATTGAATGAAATAATTGAATTTAATAATTATACTAAATTTCTATAAGTTTATTAGAATTTATATGAATCCTAATTATATGACATAGAATAATTTTGAAGAATCTATATATAAAAAGAATATATTTAATTTAAAATTACATAAATTTAGTAAGGAATATAATTATTTAAA
>NW_021429983.1:0-223 GCF_001605985.2 Dendrobium catenatum
GCTTTGTCCACTATTTTAAAAGGGAGATTCTTTATGTCGATTAGATGTCTTGTATGCCATACACATCTAGAAGTTTTTTGTACGTATGAATAGTAGCAGTACTATTCATCTCTACACTGCTGTGGGTCCCACCAGTCTTCCGAATTTTTGTCGCCAAGAGAGTCACCTGTTGGGTTAGAAAGATGTGTACCTTCGTAAAATCTGATTGTCGTATTGTCAGAAT
>NW_021429984.1:0-224 GCF_001605985.2 Dendrobium catenatum
AATGAATAGACATGAAATTAAAAATTCTAATTATAACTAGTTATAAACAAATTTTAAATTTAGAAAGACTAGATTTTCTAATAAAATTAATCTCAAATTACAATCTAATTTAAGCACAATTAAGATTAAAAAGACTAATGAAATTCATAAAGACTAAATACATTTCAAAGAAAATTTAAATCTAATGCAAACACAACAAATATTGATATTAATGAAAAGATTAC
>NW_021429985.1:0-217 GCF_001605985.2 Dendrobium catenatum
TAGAGGTCTCCAGAAGTCCAAAAAACCCAAGAACTCCGGAATCCACCGCGTGGATTAGGTAAAATCTTTAACCCTAGCTAGAACACTTAGATCTAAATAACCTTTTACACGTTGCATATAAAATCACCAAAATACATCCCCAATGATGCTCTTCACGCCCTTAGTCTATGTTTAAAATTCCGTTTGATTTGGTTTAGTGTATTGTGCGAACGAGCGA
>NW_021429986.1:0-239 GCF_001605985.2 Dendrobium catenatum
TCAAAATAGCGTAGAACCCAAAATAACCGGTGAAATCATTCCAGAAAAAAATCAAATCGTGTAGAATATTCGTATCTATAATATATTAAAAGTTGTGCGGTGAAAGTTGTGTCAATACAAAACGGTGCCCATTTTTCGGTAACAAAAATACAAATCTGAGCACAAAACAACTAAAACTCAACATCTTCGAAAACAGAAATATGATTCGGAGTCCTTACCACGAGATAAACACTTTTTCC
>NW_021429987.1:0-443 GCF_001605985.2 Dendrobium catenatum
GAATTTATACCCAATACATTTTATATGTAGAACAATTTCTTGATGTGACAGGTATACTAATACACACAAAATTACATATAAAGTATAAATTATTAACATGCATAGATTTATAATAGAAATATTGTGTTTTAATTTTTTATGTGTATAAAAAATTGAAACATACTGATCCTTTATATGGCCATCGATCACTAATCATAAGATATACAACTTATATTGATTAGTATATCTCATTGAAATGATATTGTATATATATATATATTGACAGCTTTATATTTCTATAATTATACATTTATGTTGCTTTGAATTTAATAATTACATGCATATTGATTTTTACAATCATTTATTAATTGTAGTTGTAACTTATGATAACCTACAGAGTTGTTAACTCACTTTATAATTTTCACAAATTTTCAAGAAGGGGTCAAGATCTAGTGGAGTGAGGC
>NW_021429988.1:0-341 GCF_001605985.2 Dendrobium catenatum
GTTAGCTTGGGACAAAGTTCATAGGGCTTAACATCCTTTAACGAACTTTCAGTGACATCATAGTTGTCAACTGATTTTCCAAGTTTTTAATATGCTCCTCACCCTTAGCCCTTACGGACTCATCTAAATCGGACCCAACAACATGTGGATCATTATCTCTAGCAAGCCGGCGCCTACCAGGTTTGGCCTCTTTGTTGGACCCTCTAGTTTTGACCATGGAAACGCTACCAACACAATCATCTTCCTCTCCAAGGAGGTCATCCAAGTCTATGTCAAAAGAGGCCATTCCCTATTTATTCAACAAAATATTTCTTATTTCTTGAACTACCTCCTCGACCGGT
>NW_021429989.1:0-266 GCF_001605985.2 Dendrobium catenatum
CGACGTAGCTTAGGGCGCCATCGCTTTGACGGGGCATGATCTTGCCGCCGAAGCTGCAGAGGAATTTGACCTTACGTGATGATCGGTCGTCAGCGGCGTATTCCGTGTGTGGGATTCTGGCGGCAGGTGGGGTTCGGTTAGCGTTCAAGAGGGCGGCAGCCATTGGAAAGCAGGGATTTTTAAAGGTGGTAGAATGGAAACAAATGTCAGAAATGCGAAATTCGGAAGCGGGGGGCTTGATTGGAGGTTCATGCAGATACTTGCGA
>NW_021429990.1:0-308 GCF_001605985.2 Dendrobium catenatum
ACAAATAATCTAAATAATATTTTATACATTATATATATCATATTAATATTTCACAAATCATAATTTATCACTAGCAAATATATATTTTTAATATTCAATAATCATCAATCCATGCTTTTTCCCCCTAAAACCATAGAATTACATTAAAAAAAATTAATTAAGAAGATTTTACCATTACTTACTCCAAAAATAATTATTTCTAAGTGCCTCCATATCTCATATAGATTAAATCATGCATAGTGAGCAGTTATAGATGTATATTATTTAATAAGATAAAGACAAAAAGCAACTTATAAATTCCTTTTGCT
>NW_021429991.1:0-1334 GCF_001605985.2 Dendrobium catenatum
TGGGTCGACTACCTCCTCTGACTAAGTAGACTAGGGATCACGATGGCCCCGGACGACGGAACCATGAGATCTTGATCGGGTCTATCATCCATTCCCCCACCATCCGTTTTAAGTTCCAGATGATGAAAATTCCAGTTTTAAATTTCAAATTTATCAAATCTCCTAACCCAAATTCTAAACATCTGAAATCTCCCAAATTCCAAATCCAAACCCAATTTTCAAATCCATACCCAATGCTGTTACTATATGCCAGATAATATGTATTATATACGTATCTGATCGACGACTAGCCTTAATCGAAAGTTCTCTCTCGTGATCGGGAGGGACAATTAACTATAGGGGCTTGCGCCTATAGGAAACCAGAACTCAGATCATAAAGTCCTCACAAAATGAGGGCGAAATCTCAACCAATATTGAAGATTGCATAAAACATAAGTTCATAAGTTTATCAATGATAAGCACAACCAATATGTTCAACCATAAAATATAAGTTCACAAGTTCAGAATTTCACAAATTTACAAAGTCACAATAAACATAAGTCACAAGTTCCACTCCTCATCTGTATCCTCGCTGTCTCGAGATGTTCGTCGCTGCTCTTCTTCTTGTTTCCTCTGATTTTCAACTCTGTAGGATTGCAGCTCTGCTTGCATTTCACTTTGAACCCTTCTCATTTCTTCAATCTCTCTAGTCAATGCTGCAATTCTCTGACTCACAGTTTCTTCAACTCCAGTACTTGGATCATAAAATGCTGAGGTGGATGAACTGCCCTCATACGCATAGCCCTGTGAACCCAAGCCATATATCCTCCCCTTCTGTCTTCCACCTACAACATCAGACCAAGTATGATACTCTGAAGTGTGGGCTGATCCTGAAGATGATCCCTCACCAGTGGAATGGTGGCTTTCTCGAGCTCGTACAAAATCATCCTGCGAGAATACAACCATAAAATAAATTGTAATTTGATATTACAATTACTTTTACTAAAATAAATTTTTATTCCAAATTTCCAAAAAACATTACTCACATGAGCCTTATTAGCCTTTTCATCAACCCACTGATGATCAGATTGATGTTAATGAGTTCTTGTATGCAACTCCAGTGGTGTTGGCTCTGGACCAAGAGACTCTTTCTGAAAATTTAAGAAATAGTTATAATAACATAAATGTATTTAATAAACTAATTTAAAACTTTTACCAGTCGCCGCCTATGTTCCGTATGAGATATCGATCCACTAGTATGAAGAGAGCTTCCTAAACCTCCACAATCAGAGGCTCTGTTCTGTTTATTCTACTCTCTCATTTTTACAAACTCAGGGGTCACCCAAGCACTACTC
>NW_021429992.1:0-695 GCF_001605985.2 Dendrobium catenatum
TTCTACACCTAGAACCCCTCAGCAAAATGGGGTAGTCAAAAGGAAAAATAGAACATAAATAGATGCCGCCCGAGCAATGTTGGCAGAATACTCACTTCCTAAATATTTTTGGGCTGAGGCGATTAGCACTGCATGTTATGTTCTGAATATGGTGAATGTAAGATCCAATTCAAATAAAACACCCTATGAATTGCTAAAAGGGATAACACCTAATTTATCACATTTGCATGTTTTTGGTTGCAAGGTGTTTATTCATAATAATGGAAAATCTGCCTTAAGAAAATTTGATTCAAAATCAGATAAAGAAATTTTTTTTGGATATTGAAGTGTTGGAAAATTTTATAGGGTATTCAACAAAAGAACTTTGGTCATTGAAGAGACCACACATGTTGTATTTGATGAATCTGGAAATTTGGAAGAGCCAAATATTATTGGAGATGAGATTGAGGATAACTCCCAAAAGATTGATAAAATAAACTTGGAAGAAAATATGGAAGAGAATTTGGAGATAGAAAACCCTTTGCCTAGAGATTTGAGATTTCCTAAAAACCATCTAAGGGTATTGATTATAGGTGAACCTAGTGAAGGTGTTAGAACCAGGCGTGGATTATACAAGGAAGTCAATCATTCAGCCATTATTTCAATAATAGAACCCACAAATATTGATCAAGTACTTTCTGATGAATTTTGGATAT
>NW_021429993.1:0-245 GCF_001605985.2 Dendrobium catenatum
TAGAGCTATTAGAGAAAATAATAAAATCATCCACAAAGCTCAAATGAGTAATGAGAAAATGCACCACTCATTCTAAATTACAGATTAGGGTGAATCCTAAAAAGGTTATTAATACCACGAGAAAAGAATTCCCATGCAATGATAAAGAGAGCAGGAGATAGGGGATCCCCTTATCTTAAACCATGAGAAGATTTGAAAAAACCATGGGACTTATCATTAATAATAACAAATAAATAACAAAACTT
>NW_021429994.1:0-347 GCF_001605985.2 Dendrobium catenatum
ACTCTACGTTCTTCTCCAGAGCTCATAGAGAAAAGCATGTGATTTACAATGTAGACAAGAGCAAGCAGCCAATGCAATATCAAGAAAAGCCTAAGCAGGTCTACAACCCCAGCCCCCAACCAAAGTTGATACTCGGGGGCAATGATAAGCCACGAACTTATCAAGGTGGAGGAGAACGTCCGAGACAGGTAGTAGGAACTGGTGATAGAATGTTCCAATCCCTCAAAGATAAAATGAATAAAGAATATTCATTCAAAAGGAAGAATATCGCCAAATTATTTCGACAAGTGTTGAAATCGAGTTTAGAACCGCCTGAATGCAAGAGACCCGAAGAGTCGAAGCACACT
>NW_021429995.1:0-361 GCF_001605985.2 Dendrobium catenatum
TACTAAAATTGAAATCAATGACTGATATAAAAAGGCTGAAAATATTATAATGTTATAATAAATTGATGTATTTTATGAAAATTAAAACTTAAATAGAAGCTAAATTGAACTTCATATAAGTATTTAAATAACTTCAAAAACTATACTTAAACTGATGAATTATAAGCAAATATTTTATAGTGATTATTATAATGAATTTTAAGCCCAAATTTCATATATCTTCATTAATGATATCAAATCTTGTTAGACCACTAGCCCCGACATAATAGAATCACACCTCGGTCGACCATTAAAGACTGCATAAGAGAATTTCATCTTTGTAGCCCACAAGCTCTGGCATAATAGAATCCCACTGTAGTAA
>NW_021429996.1:0-457 GCF_001605985.2 Dendrobium catenatum
TAAGTTCATCAAACTAAATAAATTTACAATAAGTTCACCAAACAAAAAAGAATACTAATCTTCCTCCGTGTCCTCGTTGTCTGGTGATGCATGTGGCTGCTCTTGCTCTTGATCTTGCTCTTTCTTTTTTTTTTTATCTCAATAGGATTGCAGATCTGCTTGCATCTCATTTTGAACCTTACACATCCTCCTCTGGTAAACATCGATAGTCTAACCATTGGTTAAATCATCGTTAGTACCGGCGATTACATAATTGCCGGTCAGGACCGCAAAAAATTCATGAATTTCCTGTAGAGTTAAATTATTTTTGTTTGGCATCATCAAAAAGGGGGAGATTGGTTTGAATCTGGATTCAATAATTATAATTTTGATGATAGTAAACATTTCGGACACTTCTGTTTTTCCACGACTGCCTTACTGATTAACATTTTAGGTCTACAAGGCGAAATTGCAAATT
>NW_021429997.1:0-296 GCF_001605985.2 Dendrobium catenatum
TGTAATATATAAAAAGCTATTACAAATATTTAAATGGTATATCTCACTTCGTTATCAAGTTATTTCTTGATATATCCTCAAAAAATTATTGATCGGGCACGAATCTCGAGGCAAAATCAAGCCGGAAACTTCAAAAATTAAATTAGGGATCACCTGAACTCTGATTTTAGTAAACTCATAGTCAAACTGAGCGTCTCGGAAATATGAACTCAACGACACTAAATTCAACTCAATCCGAGCCCAAATGTGTCCAAATCAAGGACCCGAAGCACTGTTGGAAAGTTCAAAACATAATT
>NW_021429998.1:0-1329 GCF_001605985.2 Dendrobium catenatum
CCTCAGTTTAGTTTATTAAGGTCTTACAACTTATCAGAACTTTCAAATAAACTAGGTATGACCAAAACTTGTGTTTGAGTTTAACATATCCTAGTTGATATTTGGAATGCATTAGAAGAGATTGTAATAATTGGTTAGCATGAGTCATGTTCAGGTTTAAGGGAAATATTAATTTTCCCTTAAGGAATTTATAGTTTAGTAGGCCCATTATCAACAGTAGTAAATCAGGGTTCAACAAAAGTTTAGTTTTGTATTTAACATGTCAATTAAAGGGACATGGCCATGCTAAAAGGTTTTGGGGAAGTTTCAAAAGTCAAGTTTTGCAAGTTGCATATTTAGTGGTATAGGCTATAAATATTTGCCTCAAATTTAGAAGGTTGACCCTATAGACATGCCTAATCAATATTCAATTGATGGATCACAAATTAGAAGTCATTTGGTTTGGTTTTGAGATGTTTAAAAAATCACTCAAAAGGGTTATAGGACATGGGCTTTTGGCATTGATTTTTTGTTTGAGATTTTGGATTTAATCTTTGTTTTGGGTTTTATTTTGATTAATTACCTCATGCAAGAATGAGGTCAACATTCTTATCTCTGGCTTTAACTACCTCCAACCTCAGATCTACCTTTTGGTGCCCTCAATGAATATCATGCCACCTTATGACCAGATTGGTTACACCTAACGCATTAACCCTTGTGTTGAAAACATCAACTCATATGCCTCCTTCTACAAAAGCTACATATAGGTACATTGCTGACTGATATAACTCCTCCTATACTTCTAGGGATAATGGGTCCTACCCTCTTAAAATTAGTACTCTCTAGCTTAGACCTTTCCTACATACTATACTCCTAGAGGACTCCCCTCCAAACCTCCACCTATTTACATCCCACCTCTATTGAGTAGACATCAAATTATTCTCCACTAATTATTCTAAAAAAACCATGAAAATGAAATAGCTATGATTGGTACCTTTGTGTAATGCTCCATATTCTAAATTAGAAGAATTACAAATCTTTCTATCATTTATACATCACCAGGAGCACATAGAATTCAATATAAGCAAAAAATATAATTATATCATTATTCATCGAATATTTACATATCTAATGAGTTCATATATATATATATATATAGTAGCTAACAACATGCTTAATTCCCACGTTGAATGTAGTGGTGATTTTGGTTATTATAATGGGCTATATGCCTTTATTATGTAATTTTACATAATCATGTAAGGGTATAATTTTCTTAAGAGTTGGAGGCTAAATCGGTGGGTGATAATTAAATTTTATTTCTCGCTCTTTGGTTTTGTTTATTATTTTTTT
>NW_021429999.1:0-232 GCF_001605985.2 Dendrobium catenatum
TTAGAAAGTTTCATAAATCAAATTTTGGGATTCAGAGATTTATGATTAGCTTTGGGTAGAAAGGCATTTTGATATCTTTTTGGAACGATGTGATTTTGCTTACATAAGTTGTATTCTTTCTCTTTATACTTGCTTCTAAAATCAAATTTGAATAAATATGGTGGGTTGGAAAGATAGAATTGTTTTTTGTTTTAGTTTTGGGACCTTGATTCCCCATTTGTTACATTGAGCT
>NW_021430000.1:0-215 GCF_001605985.2 Dendrobium catenatum
CATGCGCCTCGAGGCGCCTTTGGGAAGAATTGCACAAAGGCACGCCTCAAGGCGCGCCTCTCGTTGCGCAATTTTAAACAGAGTATTAAGGATGATAATAAAAAAATATTTTTCTTAGAAAATGATATTCAACAAAGGTGGATGAGATATTTTGCTAAAATTTTTAATAAAGAATGCAAAAATACGATTGACTGTAGTGATTTTAGCACCCTAAA
>NW_021430001.1:0-248 GCF_001605985.2 Dendrobium catenatum
TTATTTATAGATTTCTAGAGTGGCATAGTGTAATATCAAAATCTGCTCCAGGATCGTCCTGGGACGATCAGTTGAGAATTTGCTCCAGAATTTTCCCAGAATAGCTCCAGGTGTTTTTCTGTAGAAATCGTCCAGGCCGATCGAGGCATCGTCCAAGCTGATTTGCACTGTTCAAAATATTGGCCGGAAAATAGTTCTGGGAACCGTCCATGACGATCGAAATTGGTCTGATCGTCCCGGGACGATCT
>NW_021430002.1:0-318 GCF_001605985.2 Dendrobium catenatum
CAGGGATTAGAAAGCACATTTAATAAATAATAATGAAATAATTGAAATTTATTGAAAAATAAAGATGTACCTTTCTTCGGGCTTGAACACCAGTTTAGTTGCTTGCATTTTTGAAACCTTCACTTTGTAAGCATATTATATACCTTTCCAATATTTACTTCCACTCTTCTAAAGTTATACAATTTTCACAAAATAAACAATTTACCTCTCACACTTGTACACTTCTCTCATTCCTAAAATCATTCTTTACACTTTCCTAAAGTTATACACTTCCTCCCACGTTCACTTTTCAAACTTAAACACAAAACTCATTACAAA
>NW_021430003.1:0-293 GCF_001605985.2 Dendrobium catenatum
TATGAGATTCCTCACCTCCTCGACCACCGCCGCCGGAGCTCTTCCTGCCGCCTGAAGACACCGTAACTCTGTCGAATTTTCAGGAAAAGCCAGGAATTCGCAGAATTTTGTAAACTTCCTGGGAGAAACAAATTGTATTTTTATTATCCCAACTTGTGGGACGAATCAGTCATATGTAATCTGCTAAATCACTAGTGAAACTTTACATCTGGATGAGGCCCCGTGGTTTTTTCCCTTTTCTGAAACTTTTCACAATATTCCACGTAAAAACCTTGGTGTTCACTTTCTCTTTT
>NW_021430004.1:0-226 GCF_001605985.2 Dendrobium catenatum
GCAAGAAAGTAGTCATGCGAATTTTCCAAAAATCAAATGACATATTTTCAAGTAAAGGTGGTCTGGTGATTGAATAACCTTCTGCAACATTACGATTCCAAAAATTAGCCATGGATCAAAATTCAAAAATTTTTCAAACTTAGTTTGTATGAATCTCGCTCTGACACCACTTGAGAGCTCTCTGATGGTGCTAGAAAGTGCTCTGATACCACTTGAAAGTTCGTTA
>NW_021430005.1:0-236 GCF_001605985.2 Dendrobium catenatum
AAGGCGCGCCTCTAATTGCGCAATTTTAAACAGAGATGCTATGGTAGGCCCATTTTAGGCAACTTGTGGTATATCAAATAGTTTGGAGTGGTGTAGGTTGGTTTTGTTTGGGCTGCATGATGTAGAACGGAGGGGGTCGACCAAAAGAGGGGAAAAAGAGAAGGCGTCCACATATGTTGAATGTGTCCACATACGGTGGATGTGTCCACATACGATGAATGTGGACTTAAGGAATT
>NW_021430006.1:0-2362 GCF_001605985.2 Dendrobium catenatum
GTTTGAAGATTGGATATTTAAAATTAAAAATTTCATCATATTTCACTTAAAGTGGATGGTGGGGGAGTGATGATGAGTCTGATTAAGATCCTATAGTTCCATCATCCCATGCCATCATGGTCCCTGGTCTACTTAGTCAGAGGAGGTAGTTGACCCAACCTGACATAAAGATCCTTGTCAGCAGCCATGGGTTGCATCATCCAAGGGTACCTTATAGACCTGGGTTGGATTTTTGTCTATGGGGATAAATTTGAATTCACCTTAGCTAATAGAGGACTTTGTGCCCTATCGATTATATCCTATTGATTCATATCTCAAGGATTTGATGTCACTAAGGAATGTATTCACTTTGGCCATAATAGTAATTCATTGGTGCCATTTGGCGGCAAAACCACTTGGTTCAAAGGGGCCCGGGTCATATATAACCATTTATCATGTTACGTCATTTGGTGGAAAAATCGTATGTGTGGTCCCATTGGACAGCAAAATTATCAGTTAGAGGACACGTATCACATCCTTGCTGACAAGAGATAGATTGAGAATAAATCCTAATGGTATTCTCAACTAGACATTAGCTCTTTGTGAGATAGAGCAGTTTTTTAGATTTATTCACCCAGGCAAATTATTACAGAGGGCGGATGTATAATTGCTTTAAGTATTTGATGATTTAATTTTAATTTTAAAACTCTTGAATCTTGGTATTTTTAAAATTTTGAATTTTATGGCATTTGAGGGCATTTCAAAAATATTTGAAATTAATCCCTCTAGTTTAGATCTGCACTCAACACGGCCATCATCGAGGTGTTTGGGGTCATTTATATTTATGGACTAAACTTTATCAACTATGTCGAGCTATCGAAAGATGATCGAGTTTCATAGGTTTTATGTCTTTGTTGATGAATTTTTTTTGTCATCCACCTTGAAGGCCTTATATGAACGTATAAAATAGATATTCTGATCAACACTTTGACTATATATCTATTTGATAATTAAAGCCATATCGACTCATATCTATCTAATTATAAGGATCATACTCGAATTGTGGTTCATTTATTGATCTACACAACATCTCTAGATGTCATGTGTGTACCCGTAACATGTTTGCTGGGGCCCATGTGAATCATGTAATTATACATGCCCTTCTATGTACATATGTGCATACATATTACAGTGCATGTCCAGGGGGCAATTAATAATTATTTGTTGAATCTTGTCGACTCATATTTATTTCTTTAGGATGATCTTGTTCAAATTTATTGACCTGTATAGCACCCTTAGATATCACGTGTGTTCCTACAACACATTCAGTAGGGACTATGCAGGTCGTATGATTATACATGCCCTTTTATATACCTATGTGCATACGTATTACAGTGCATGTGCAGAAGCATTTTTGGGACATCTGACACTGCTTGGTTGTGTGGGAAACTTTCATTTGGATATACACAACATTCCATTTAAGAACTTATACACACCTTCTATCTGCTAATACGAGTGTTGCGGATCCAGTGGTGTAGCGTCATACTCTAAGGACCTGTGATCTTTTATTAATGACTCCCTGCATTTGCTTACAAATGAATCGTGTCATCGTCACCTGATTGCCACGAGATACCTTTTTGCTCTCATTCATCGGGAGGTCTTTTTAGGACTTATATATGAATCAATAAGCAGCTCTTCCATTATGCCATCTTTATCATTTTCTTTTGTTGGTTTAAATAAAAAATCAATTATTTCAACTTTAGATAATTGCTTTCTTATTAGTTTGAATCTTGATTGAAGTGTGCACAAGAGGGCCTTTCGGGTTAATTTGATGTTCAGATGCATCAGAATAGACTGCTTCACAAACATGCAAAATTTGGATGAATTTTATGTATCATCGCTTTTGCCAATAATAATTTTCACATTAGTTGATCAGGTTGAGTGCATAAGAAATATTGTTTGGTATTTTTTATGCTTTGAACACGTTGATGCAGTTTGTTTCGTGAGCATGTAACATTTGAGGGGTTTTAATCATGATTCATGAGACTCTTCGAACTTGTTTCACATGACATTACATTAGTCATTCGTTCTTATTGCATTTGCTTTAATCGATCATGAAACATATGGAGATCAATAACTTTTTGCTTATTATTTTTGCTGAAATCAATAATCAAATATGAGTATTTAAGATATTTTTCTTCTTTTTAGGCATATATTTCTCACTTTCTAGCATACACCACTTCAACTACATCAAGTTCTCATTTAATTTTTCTTTATATTAGTCCTTCATTCATGTTGTTCTTGTAATAAGAATGTCATTATGCATTTATTTTTATTTGAATTATTTTACTTTTGCGCTCTATTTATATAAAATGTGACCTCT
>NW_021430007.1:0-315 GCF_001605985.2 Dendrobium catenatum
ATATACTATAAGTGTCTCTTCAAATAAGTCAATAAAATATAAACAAATGCATAACTTTTGTCATCACACAAAATGTTCATAATTTCATATGAAGTCAAGCTTCAAAATTCAAACATAAATATCAAAATAAATCTAGAAGTCGTCTTCTAGATTTGAAGCATCAAAAGTTATATCCATAAATCCTTGTTCATCAAAACATTCCCCTCCAAAAGCATCAATATCTTCATTGCCAATTATTTCATTGTCAGTTCGAACATCCTCTAGGACATCACCATCTACATTTTAGGAATATAAAATATTATATATATATATTAA